>NC_133313.1:192600-322083 GCF_012295235.1 Primulina huaijiensis
GATAGGCTTGCAACGGACAAATTCATACTCTTTGCCTTCCTTAATTTTAAGGCAAGCTTTGAGTTGATTTCTATCCCACCATGCCAAAGGATTTTCATTGTAATTTTCTTTGATCCTTTTCTTGACATCTTCTAAGGATACCTTAGATTCAAACTCTACTTCATTCTGATGTAAAGTTATCTTCAGGTATTCCATATCTTCTGGTTGGAGAGTTTTATATGCTCTCAACTGGAGCATTGTTTCTCCAAACCTTCTAGAATCTTTCATTTTTGGGTTCAGAAGTTGTCCTGAATCACCACGCTTGCTCCGAAACTGGATCGGCAATTTTCTGTAAAATGCCTCTCGTAGTCTCTGGACTATAATTTTGTGGTTACAAGGAGTTGTAAACACTAATCTTCTAGTCTCATTTTCTTGAGTATATGATTTGAACATGTGTAGGAAATTGTTTTCTAGTAAAATGTCGGCTCCTGTATCATGAAAATAAATTGGTGGTGTCTTCACCTTATACCAAGGTGTTTGCCCAACACCTCCAATCATTATTTCAGTCATCTTAATCCCTTTACATAAGATTAAGATTCTTCTGGAAAAATCCCTTCCAGCAATCTTTGGTAATTCTTCTTCCAAATTATTTGGAAAAACTCCTCGTTTTGCTTCACAAATGCCAGCACCTGAATCAATATAAGCAGCAAAATATTCTGCCTTATATTGTTCATATAACATTCCGACTGGAATGTATATGGAGAATGGACTTGTGGTCATTGGATTTTCCACATCTTATCTTCTGCCATAAACTCCATTCCATACTCTAGACGTCTCCAAGGTTTATGTTCCTCAAGAAACTCTAGTCCAAGAATCAGTTGATCTGATTCTTTTCCTGTAATTCCTGTGATATGAACTTCCAATTCTCCAACTTGGATCATTCCTTGGTAAGTTCCTATCATAGGTTGTTCTAAATAGTAGATGGTATTACAAGGAAATTGATTCCTTTGTTTCGTAATATCAAATACTATTTCGACTTCCTTCCACCCTTCTGGGCATCTAAGCTTTCCTATTGTTGAAAAACTTTTTAGCTCCTGTTGGGTTTCTTGAACAGGGGGTTTTCCCCATCTGTAGCTTGTAATCCTATCTCCTTGAAAAGATAGTCTTCTTGATTCCAATCTAAGACTTTGATTCCTTTGTAGAATCGGTTTGTCTTGTATTTGTATATCTGTTTCCTGTATTACCGGAAACTCAACTCGTTCTGGATAAATTGCCTGAGCAACTTTTCCAAATATTTCTGGTATCTCAATAAACTCATTTCTAATAAACAACTCTGAATGATGTGTATTAGATAAAGCATATGAGATTTGATAGGTAATAGAATATGGTCTATTACCTTCCTTCATTAGCCTTTTCTCCTTGAAATTTTGATGTAATGTCAAGGCTCGGCTAAAATCTCGATCTGCCAGGTTGTAAGCTATCCGTGGATAGATAACTCCTACAATCTTTCCTGCACAGAGATTTCCTGAGATAGTTCCCAGTACTGAATCTTGAAGGTTCCCCATTCTTTTATCGCATATAGCAATATCAATGGGTGAATCAATACCTTCTTTGAAAGTAGCTTTTATCATAATTTGGATTGCTCCAATATGAATCCAGGACATAGTCCTTGCTACTTCGATCTTGAGTTTTTGTAATTCCTCCTTTATTTCTTCAGAAGGAATTAATTGCATCTCCATTCTATTTCCCGTAAGTTCCATTGGGATTGCCATTTCCCTTCTGGAGACTTTATAGATTAGATGATGCTTTCTGTTTCTTAGGCCAAGATTTCCTAAGAACTTTTCTACCTGTCCTGCAGAGAATCCTTGGTATCTCTGTAGACTAGGATTTTCTTTCATGATTCTTTGAACCATGTTATTAGATATTGTTGTCTGGCTAAAGAACCCAGACAAATCCTCATGTGTTTCGTGTCGAAACACCTCGTTTTCAGTCAGATTCCGATTCAGTTCCATCGGATTCTCCCTGACTTAAAACTTCTTCTTCTTCATATATACTCTCATCTGAGGCAATGTCCTCAAATCGGTATACCTGAATAAGATCTTGGTAATAAACTGCTTCTTCAATATCCGGAGTTGGATCGAAGCGTTTAATACCTCTTTTTTCATTTTCTGGACAGTTAGTCGAGATATGTCCTCTTGCTCCACATGTCCAGCAATTACAGTCCTTAAAACTCTCATTAGCTCGTGTATGAGCCCTTCTGAAAGTTTTCTTTGTAGGTGTTCTTCCTGTGCTCCGAGATGTACTCGATGCCTGGGAGGATATCCTACTTCTTGATGGTCCGCTTCTTTGTCCAGATTTATAAGATCTGGCTTTTTGTCTAGACCATATTGTTCTTGGTTTCCAAGAACTCCTTCCCCCTCTAGCATAAGGATGAGTCCTAAAACTTTTCCTTTTATGCTTTTGTGGTTTACTTCCAATAATTGTTGGAAGATCATTTTCTTTACAACACAAAGGCGTACGTTTATTAATACCCCTTAATCGTTTGTAATTCTTTTGTAATGCTGCCAAATGGCACCATTCCGCCAATTTTCCTTTAAGGAAAGAAGCTCTTCGTGCCAATGTATCTGGATTTCCAGGTACATATTCCCTTATGAGCATTTCTCTCCAGGGACTTGGCATCTTTGCGAAGAAAAGCTGCATAGCTATGTCCTCTTCGACTCCTGAATTCCATCGATATTTAGTGAATAACATAATGTATTCATCTACTAAACAGATGTCATGTAATTCAAGACTATATAGAGCTTGAGTATATTTCTTCCTTTTCTCTGTGTCTTGACTATTAAAATAGTCTACCCCTATAAATTGTGCTTTAAACAGGGTAGCCATTCTTCCTGCAATCTCTCTAAGAGATTCACCCGCTAGGACTGATTCTTTGGTTTCCACCGAAGTCATGTCCCAAGCAATTTTCACAGATCCCATAAGACTCATTTCTAGAAGTTTAATGAATCCTTCTCTGTTGAGATCAAGTGTCCCTGCTGCGATTCTCATAGCAGAGGTCCAGTCATCTTTGAGATCTTCTCTGTTTTTGAAATATAATACATCAAGGTTAAGCATAACCCCGTAAGGATGTATAGGATCTAAAACAGTTTTCCCATAGGGTGTTTGGTTCAAAGGAATTTGATTTTTCCTTGACCTTGTTCCCGCAGGGTGTGATCCTCCAGCAGTCTGGAAATCAGTTTGAGATTCTCTCATGTGTATATTTTGGGATCCCACACTTTCCCTGGGTGGTTCCTGTGAAGATGACCAAGTTATAGCAGGTGTTTCACCTACTGCTGTGTTCATCTTTAGATCTACAACTTTGAGATTTGCGAAAGATTCCGCAAGTTCTTGTAGATCCTCCAGACCAATCCTTTCTAGAGTTGTCATCAGATTAATTTCTTTTCTGAGACAGACTTAATTAGATTGATCATCTTTTCTTCTTCAGTCAAAGGTTTTGACACCACTCTGGCCTTTCCTTGTTGATGTAACAAAGGTTCAGTACCAAATGATGGTGGTAACCATCCTCCTGAAGTTCTTTTACTAGAACCTGGTTGTTGTTCTAGTTTCTGAATTCTTGTTTGAATATCCTTTAATATTCCAAGAATTTCTTCCTGGTTTTCAAGGATTTTTTCAACTCGCTGTGGTACAAAATATAGCATATTGCCATAGTTTTGTACTGTTTTTTGAATTTCTCTAAGATCTAAAGAGAGCTTAGAAGAATCTGGTACAATCTCCATAAACTTATTAGATTGAATCATAAGTTTACCTGAGGGTGCTGAGTTTTCCCTCTCTGCTCTGGATATCTAACAATAGTTAGATGTTATTGTGTATATTCCAAAATATTGAAATAATCCTTGTAAATTATTTTTCTCGAACCTAAGTTCGGATTCATAATTTTCGAAATTCTCCTCCTCAAACATTTTTGTTTCTTTATAACAATAAATTTTGTGTTTGAAATAAATCAACCATGCTCTGATACCATTTTGTGAAGCGCGGGGATCAACTATAATTAAATAGGATATAAGGGTAATTATGGTATTTATGAAAACTTTTTCTCTCACCAGGGAGTAGGAACAAATTTGTGTTTGGTTTGGGGACTGTCCACCAATTCTCCCTTTACCAAAACGACTGCAGTAGGATTACGTCATTGTTGATATTTCAGATAAAATTCACATAAGCCATCATACATTTATTGACGCATACATACATGCAAGCAATGTATGTTAAATCTAGTTATACACATNTTCAATCATCTACTATCATTACAACATCTCACTAATATATAACCTAGAAGTTAATAGTTTACGATAAGGAAAAAAAAAGATGACATAAGATTTGAAAAATAAAAAGAAAACGAGACTGTAGGATAGAGCGCTCGTCGCTTTACCAAAAATTATAGCTAGTGGTAATTGTGCAACTCAAATCTTTTAAACCGTACATCAGCTCAAGCATGACGGTTTGATCGCTCTACTAAGCAGGGATAATTATTTCACCCAACAATGTCCCTCCCAATAATTGCACTCTTTACAATCAATGAGAATCGAACACGTGACCTTGGCTCTGACACCAATTGAAAAGATCGGTTTGGGATATAATTATTGAGTTACAATAGCTCGGTTCTTGAAATATTGAATACCGATTAATTAAATCGAGTTTGGTTTTTAAACCAAGCGGAAGACACTCAAAATAATCTTTATTAGAAACCGAATAAACATTTTGTAAAGCATTTAAAATATATGCAAGTTGAATGAGTAAAAATATTTTGGTTGAAGCATTTTATCAAACACTTGGTATGCAATATTTTGGTACTTGAAGAACAAATAAAATGCTTCAAAAATGCATATTTAAAAACAATGAAAATAATAAGTAAATGCAATAAATAAATAGACACGAATTTGTTTATTAATGTTCCGAGATTAACAACTCCTACGTTATCCCTTCTTCTCTTTGGGAAGGATTCACTAGAAGACTTTGATTTATACAACACCTTGTACAAACCCATTTCAACTTAAGACTTATCTCTTGCCTAATTGAAACTCCTAGCACACTCTCGATTGTAGGTCGCAACCTCACAATCCGCATAATATTTAACGTCTCTTATGCCAAGACTACAAACATAATCTTTAATGTCTTTGTGTGAAGACTCTTAACTAAACTTTGAAGTTCAACTCACTTGTATATGTGTGAGTGATTGTGTAAGAGGAATTTATCTTTTACAGTGTACATCTCAAATGTATCCTCACACAAAGGCTTGTGGTCTCAACTAAATGATTTCTTCATGCTAACTACTCATGCTTTGAATCATCTTCAAAAGCTCTTGTTTGATCTTCAAAATATTGTATTTATAGGTCCCAACAATGATATATACGTTAGACACAAGAATATGATCGTTTGGAAAGTTTATGTACTGTTTCTGAAATTGCAAAGGTCAAATTCGCCTTGCTGGACATTTTCTCGAGTCTAAACTGGTCAACTTGTCCAGCTCAACTGGTCAGCAGCTCAATCGGTTCAGTTCAACTGGTCAGCAGTTCAACCAGTCAGCAGCTCAAGTCAGCAGTTCAACTGTCAGCAGCTCAACCGGTTAGCGATTCAACCGGTCAGCAGCTCAAGTCAGCAGTTCAACTTGTTAGCAGTTCAACCATTCAGCAGCTCAACTGGTGTGTTGTGCAGAACCAGTAGCTTCATCGTCATTTATGTAAGGCCATGTAATTAATTATCCGGTAATTTGACATAATTAGAATAATTATTGAGTTGTAAATTAAAATAATTATTTATGCCAAATAAATTCAAGAAGTGTGTTAAAAATATGTATTTTAGAATATCGGAGAATTTAACGATATAAAATACATATAGATATTGAAATAGCACATGAGAGTAAAATAAATACAAACCGGGATACATGGGTTTGGGTTACTATTTTTGGTGACCAATTATTATATTTATATATACATACACATACACACAACCTACTTTAAGAGAGAAAGAAGGAAGAAAAGAAATAAGAAAGGAAGAAAACCAGCCATTCTCGTAAACCCAACCCTCTTCCCGTCACTTGTGTAGCGGCTGCGGTAAAGTCGCCATATCTCCTCCGTCCCAAGTCAAAACTCAAATATTCTTGAAGGGTTGTCTTCTTAACATCCTTAGCTTCGATTCAAGCCATAAAGCACTAATTTTTAGCAAGGATTCGGGTAGATCGAAGCTGCTGTTCCGGTACTCTGTTTTCTGCACGAATTCTCCCGGATTTGGTGAGTCGTTTTTGTGTTGCTGTGATTTTTACAGCTTGAATTTGTAGAAATGACCTAAACAAATTTTGTAGTGCTTTAAGTTACTGTTTATAGCCACTAGAAAAATAGGATTTCGATTAGAAACGGATTTGATATGATTTTTCTACCAATATGTGTCAAAATCAAATTCTGCATTTGAGCTGTGTAGAAATGCTTCTGTAATTCAAGAATATGACCTCTGTGTAGTTGGAATTTGGAAATAAAAGTTGTAGATCTATGTGTTTTTTTTAAATGAGACTTGAATCGTTAAATTCCGGTAAGAATCAAGAAAGTTATACTCGTTTTTCTGGAATTGCTCGGTGTGCTAGATTCTGCCTGCGAAATTCGGGAGTAGAAGTGTCTTCTTGCAAATTCTGAGATTAATCTACCGAGATTATGAAGATGGTTTCAACTGGAAAAATTAGATAATTGAGTTTTTATTCATTTCCAATTGGTGGATATTGATTTGAGTTAATATTGAGCTATACATGAATTTTATGCTCTTTAGTGCCAAATCGAACATTGGAATAGAATGTAGTTGGATTATTGTTGTTTTGATTAGGCCTAGAATCTTGAAGTAAAGTCGATATTTGGATTTGTCAAGTTGATATAAGTATGTTACAGCTTAGTAACATACGAAGGTAAATTGTCATTCTGTGTTGCACTGATCGTATCTATGACTTGTTGACTGTTGTAAGTTGTTAAATGCCTTCGTTGTGATATATGTTTATTATTGTGACATATTATTGGCATTTAGCATATGAAATACTGTTATGACATTCATGTTGAGCCCTATCGTTCTTGTTAGCCCGTTGTTGCTATCCATTGTTATCTGACACTGTTGTTTATCTCGAGATTATGGTGTGGCTGATAGGCCTATACACATGAGACCGTAGATGTGATTGAATAATCATGTGGTTAGTGTAGCCTTTTGAGGTGAGCGTTGGGATTATGTCATCTAGTTCGTTATGTTGTTCCATCCTGTTATATCGTATCAACTGTATGGAGGCCGAATCAGGGGTGTTATTCAGCACAACTTGGCATACCTCGCATACTTGGCAAGGCAGTTTAGTGATATAGGTGGATTTTACGTGTTTTTCATATTATGTTATAGCTCATTGTGTTGCATATATTGTTTAGATAGCATGCATTTTGTGACATTTTGGCTATATTATGTTTTATTGTTGCTCATGTGTCTCGTGGGTGAAAATGCAGGAAATTCGTGAATAAACTGAAGAAATTCCAGAGTCATCCGCCCAAGTGCATATTTATGTCCGCCCGGGCGCCTGCAAGGTGTGAGGAAAAAAGAGTTTTTGCGAAAGTCATCCGCCCGGGCGGAAACTTATGTTCGCCCGGGCGCGTCGATTAAAAATTTAAAACAAGATCTGCGCAAGCCATCCGTCCGGGCGGAAAATCATGTGTGCCCGGGCGCATTTGTAATTTTGGAAAGATTTCTTGGCCGATTTTTTCCCTTATTTCTGGATGTGGATGATAGGGAAAGGAGATTGGACGATTTTTGGGGATATTCACACATTATTGAGCAGCCACCACAAGCCTTGGAGAGGATTTTGCGCTTGGAGTTGAAGATTCGAAGATTTTCGGGCATCGTTCTTCGCGTTTTTCGTCAAATGTAGTATTTCTAAATTATAATTCATCGTTTAAACTTTGTGTTGTTTATTTTCACTATGAATTCGAGTAGCTAATTACAATATTTGTTGGGATTTAAGGGGATCCTACCCCGAACTTTGATTTGATTAATTCACATGTTGATGTTGATTTATTCTTGATTGTACTACTGTTTTCATTACAATTATTAAAGTGTAGCTAACTTTAATAATAATATTATATTGCGAGTGAGTTCGAGAGAGTAGCTTGTGATAGGAACGAGTAGCATAATCCGTGGATCTACAATTTACATAGACATATGAAATTGGATAAGCGCCGATAGTCATAGTCCAGTATGGCGAAAACTAGGGGATTTCATAGATCGATATGCGATTCACTCTTGATAAATAATTAAAGACATTTAATTACTTCACTGAGTAGAATTAGTTTGGCATAGCTCGAGTGGGTGTGTTCAATTGAATAGGAAATCCTATCGGAAGCGTAAATCACTATCGAACGAATTAATTAATGAACGAGCGGTAGATGAACTGAAATTCCCAACAAATTCATTTCTCATTGAATTTTAATTAACCATTCTAGACATTATATCATATTATTTAATTCCTGAACTTGTTTATTTGCTTTTTTATTTGAGCATATTAGTAATAAACAACCATTCAAATTTCGTTGCTAAAGATTTGATAACTGGAAATAATAATTGTCAAATACAGTCTCCAGTGGAACGATACTCGTACTCTCGTACATCATACTATTACTTGACATCGTGCACTTGCGATTGATTTTCGAGCATACAAAACCATATTTTATTGAGGGTTCCACAGTGCAAGTTTTGCTCGATCAATTTTTTGGCGCCGTTGCCGGGACTGTTTATTCACAATTTTATTTTTAGTTATTTTCTTTAGCATAGTTTTATTTTTCTTGAGCTAACACTCCATATTCTATTCCAGATATCTTTTCCAGTGCATGCCAAAGTCACTTGACGTGGAGCTTGAGCAGTTTGACTCTGAAATTGAAAGAACTTTCCGCAGAAGAAGACAACAGCAAAGACTGAAGGAACTGATGGAGAGGCACGAGCATGAGCAGGAGGAGGAACACCATGAAGATAGACATGTTGAGATGCCACGCCGCATGCCGATGCTAGAGTATGCCCAACCTTCTTTGGATGGTGCACGCCCCAGCATTGTGAGGCCTATTGTGCGGGCAAACCACTTCGAAATCAAGCCAGCTATAATCCAGATGATTCAGAATACAGTCCAGTTTGGAGGATCTGCAGTAGATGACCCAAACACGCACATCGCAGATTTTCTTGAAATTTGCGATACTTTTAAATTAAATGGAGTTTCTGATGATGCTGTTAGGTTACGGTTATTTCCTTTCTCTTTACGTGACAAAGCTAAAGCATGGTTAAATTGTTTGCCTGTAGGTTCGATCACCACATGGGAGGACATGGCGAAAGCGTTTCTCATTAAATACTTTCCTCCATCTAAGATCATGAAGCTGCGGGCAAACATTACCACATTTGCTCAATTCGAGTAGGAGTCTTTATATGAGGCATGAGAGTGTTTCAAAGATCTATTACGAAGATGTCCTCATCACGAACTGCCACTTGGGTTAGTCGTTCAAACCTTTTACTATGGCTTACGTTAAATGGACATTTTAATTATATGTTTAAAATCAAAAATTATTATAAATTTCAGATCAAATTTTCCTATAAAAAAAACAAACACATGACGAAATTAAATATAAATATAGGACTAGCTTTGCAACTCAAAAATTCAAGACATAATTTATTTATATATTTTCCATAGATATAATTAATAGATGATAAACAAATATATACTATTTTATATATAGGACATTTAATTTTGCCATATTTAAGTATTAAAGTAAAAAAATTTCCATTATAAGAATGTTGTGAATTGGTTTAAAATATAATACAAGTACTTCTAACTTAATTATTTTGTATATATTAATATATATCAACATTTAAAAAACGTACCTTTAGATAAATAAATTTTCAAATTTTAACTTGAACTTATTATTAATACTAGCAGTTTATGCAAGTGATTGTCAACATTATTCAATTTAATTAATTATTTTTATATTTTCTAATAATTTTTTTCAAAGTTTAATTTAATAATAATATTATTACAAAAATGATGACATTTGTGTTAATCCACAGAGAGGAAAAAAGAAAGAAAGATGTCTTCTCCAATGGACACCGATGCGCAACTGAGTAACGGAAACTCCGGCGGCGACGCGGCTGTCGGCGCCACTACCCCGTCGAAGATGGGGAAACTGGTCGAGTCTCTGAAACTGGAACATCAGTTCCTCCGTGTACCTTTCGAGCAGTATAAGAAGACGATCCGAGCCAACCACCGCGCCGTCGAGAAAGAGGTCTCAGCCGTCATTTCCGCTGTCTCTGTGGCCGTAGACTCGGATATCTCACGAGACGACGCTGTTCTACAACTCAATTCTATTGTCTCCCGATTGCACGGCCTTAAAAGAAAGGTATTTTGTGTTTCGCGTTTTCGTTTGCCATTTTATTTTACTTTCTTTCCGCACAAAGATGCTTTTCTAGGTAACATTTTTCTTTCTTTGCGTTTTCTGTTGGGAGAATCCTAGGAAATATGCGAGTAATTTTAAAACTCGTCTTCTGTCTAAGAGTATTTGCATCCTTAGTGTTTTTTAGTGAGAGGAATTTTAAAGTTTGAGGTTCTCAAATTTGTTTTTTTGTTAGATGGTCGAGTTAATTTATCAAGAACGAGAAAGTTCTAACTTTTCAAAAAAATAATATTTTCTGGCAAAATATGGCTACACGTTCAACGATAGTTTGATCGCTCTAACACTGCAGCTGTCAATCTAACTTTTAGGGTATAAGCTTGAATTAGGAGTGGTCTTGGCATTCGATTTATGAGACACGTGTTTAGTCGTGAAGGTGTTTACTTTTTTCACTTGGTTATCTTGTCGAAAGTTGGAGTTGAATCATCTGAGGTACTTAAATCTGATGTCTGATCCATCAGTTGGCAGAGGAAAGTCGGACTGAGCACTTGCAAGCTCAGAAATGCCGAACTAGACTGGATCATTTAGAATCTGTAGAGGTGGACAATTTGTCAGAGTGGAACAACATCCGCTTGAAGCGAATACTTGTCGACTACATGTTGCGAATTTCATACTATGACACAGCTGTAAAGCTAGCAGAGAGTAGCAACATTCAGGTGAACTTCATGACGAACCTCATATTGCATGTTGTTCTAATCCAAATGATAGCTGGCATATAGATAACCTTTGGTATCTATCTGCAAGCAGGATCTTGTTGATATAGATCTGTTTCATGAAGCAAAGAAAGTCATTGATGCTCTGCAAAAGAAGGATGTGTCCCCTGCTCTAGCCTGGTGTGCTGATAACAAGTCCAGACTGAAGAAGTCAAAGGCAAATCACCATTTTCTGCCCACCTTGCTTTTCTGCTTGAATCTAATACTACCACAGACTTGCACCACTTTTTCCACCTGCCAAAACCTAAAATTACAAATGGTGTTGTTACAGTTTCCTAGATTATTTCTTTTAACCACATTCTTGCTGGTTTCTTCTGCAGAGCAAATTTGAGTTTCAACTGAGACTGCAAGAGTTCATTGAGTTTGTTAGAGCTGAACACAATATGCCAGCTATATCATATGCTCGAAAGTATCTGGCTTCTTGGGGAGCTACCCATATGAAAGAATTGCAGCGAGTCATGGCAACGCTTGCTTTTAGAAGTAATACTGAATGTGCTACATACAAGGTGAAACCCATTACTTGTCTTATTAAAATTCATATTGCTTGATGCCTCCCTCTATGTATGGTCTGGATGCCTTGGTAGTATTCTGAAATCCAATTTCGATTCTACTTATTTTGCCATCGATAAATAATTTTCATAAATCCTTGTGCTTTATTGGTGCAAGGAATCATTTTTCTTTTTTAAGTTGAGATTTTTCAGTTATCCTGGTCAAATAAGTCACAAAATAGGACTTGATTGAGTTTCCGAGGTCACTATTGATTTGTTTCAATGATTTTATAAGTTATTTCTTACAATGTGATATGACTACTTAATTCCGTGATAAAATAAACATCCTCTTTTAGTACTGGGAGATTCCTTGGCTGCAACTCCTAAGAGAGTTAGACACATCCATGTTTTCCTATTCAAGAGTATGTGGGATATTTTTCATGAGTGAAGTCGTGACCCCAGGACCCACATCTCTATGGAGCATCTTTAACATTGCGCCTGTCAGCCTTCAAGTAATACATCATTCTTTATACAGATGTAGTCATCAACTTTTAACTATGATGGTAGTTCCTGGATGATTTTTTTAACATTTAATGTCATATTAACAACGAACTTGTGCTCTTAAAGAGGTGGCTAACCAACCACATGACATAAGAGGTGGAGATAGCATCCATGAGTCTGCTTTCCACAAGTCCGTGTCCAAGTCACACCTTCTAGAATGCCCACCCCCCCGGGCCCCCCACCCCCCGGGGAGAAAATTATCCCCAAGCTCCCCAATTAGTTCTTGACAGCAATTTTGTCTCTGAAGAGGTGTCTTACTAACTACCTCTACTGCAGCCATGGAGGAGTTATTTTCCCAGAGTTCGATTCTGGGTGGATTCTGGCATCTCCCCAGATTGTTCCTCCCCCCTCCTACCCGCACACACTGAAAGAAAAACACCATAATGCACTAAGAAAGTAAATTGAAATAACTTAATTTGATAAATTTAAGAAAATAAAATTAGCCTTTTCCTGTGAAGATGGAAAAATAACATGTTGGGAACTGTGTAAGAAATTCTGAACATTCTGCTCTACCTGAATAATTTAATTTTCTCCTTGTTATATAACTAACCATTAAATTCATCCGCTTTTGTATTGCTTGCTGCGAGTTTTTCCATTCCATTAGGGCAGATGCTGTGCTAATAACAAAAATAACACATCGAACTTCATGATTGCTTTCTTCCAGGTTTTATTTGAAGCGAAGCAGTGGGACTACCTGGTTGACCAATTTAAGCAAGAGTTCTGCAGATTATATGGCATGACACTAGAGCCTTTGTTGAATATATATCTGCAAGCGGGCTTATCTGCACTGAAAACACCGTATCCATGTTTTACGCTTAGCCATGGACTTTCAGATTCTTTTAATATGTATATTACTAAAATCTCAGCATGATAATTTTTGACTTAGGCTTTGTTATGTGCCTCTTTGTTATGTGTCTCTTTCTGTCCTTGGTTTTGCCTTTGACACGGGTAGATTTTGCTATCAAGATGATTGTACAAAAGAGGATCCTCTGTCACAGGAGGGCTTTCGCAAATTAGCACAATCTCTGCCATATTCAAAGCAGCATCACTCAAAACTTGTTTGCTACATAAGTAAAGGACTTATGGATACTGAAAACCCCCCTCTTGTCCTGCCAAATGGCTATGTTTACAGCACAAAGGTTTGTGGTTGGTTTCAAGTCTTCTTCAAACATGGATATTGTTCTTAACGTACCTTCTAATATTTAGTTTTGATGTACAGGCACTCGAAGATATGGCGAAGCAAAATAATGGTAAAATCACATGTCCAAGGACAGGTTTGGTTTGCAACTATATGGATGTGGTGAAAGCGTATGTTTCTTAGGTTCGGTTGAAGTTGATTACTTTGCTTGTCAATTCTAATCTGCATCTTATCTGGCTGTGACCTGGGAACAGAGATATATGTTGTACATATGCAAAAATCGTTGGTTGGGATTTGTTCTTGCCCCCTGTTAAGTTTGCTAAACCAAATCAAGCATTTACATTTGATTTACATTTGTAAGCTGGGGATATTCTTGAGAAATTAAAGATGAAGTTGAATTCTATATTGCCATTCTGATTTAGATTGATGTACTAGAATTGCACCCACACCAAATTTTAGTTGTTTCTCACTTCCTGGTGGTGTCTGGTAAGAGTGGTCATTTTGCTGTCGCGTGTCTCGCCTATTTGGATGCATTATTGGTATGTAACTGAAGCTTTGAGTCTATAATTTGGCACTGATTCGAAGCAGTGGCCGCTTTCGTGTCTTCTAGTAGTCTCAGCAATCGGAGCGATTCATGAAATCTCAAATGATAATTATTGGAAGTTTCATTACATTGTAGACGCATTTACCTTTTGTACAAGGTGTGGAATAGATCACAGCTCTCTCAGACGATTTTCAGTATAAACTATATTTTAAGGCATTAGTAATAATCCCTAGTATTGGGCCAATTTATCTTCATTGCTGCTTCACGTGGAATATGCGACGCTTGATGGGTTGTTTTGTTGAGACCATTATATTTATTTTTTCCTCCAGAACTATATCCAAACTTATCCATGTCGGGTATGGCAATAACATCAAAATCGTAAAACCAGCTAGTTCAATGATCGAGCACTTGTTTCCCTAACAGTGAGGTTGCAAAACTGAGTTACATTATATTTCCGGACTCGTCGTAAGCACCTGAGCACGAAAATGGATAAATTTCTAACATAGAGGAATGCGTCCTCTAAAATCAGTACATCCGAACGTTCACGAAAATGGATAAATTTCTAACATAGAGAAATGCATCCTCTAAAATCAGTAGATCCGAACGTTCTTTTTACTAAAAAAAAGGAGGATTTAAAGAAGAAAATGCTTTCGCTTTCTAAACTAAGCCAAACATGCCTACCGGGGCTTTCCTTGGACAAGTACACGAAAAGTTGCAGCATCCAAGTAAATGAGATAGATACAGCGCTACCGAGAGAGGGTTTCAAGTTTAACATAAGATATTCCACAAAATAAGGCAGAAAACCAGTAAAGTTACAGCCAACACCATGACCTACACTCTTTAACTTCATAACAGAATGGTTCCAATTTTACTATACCACTGAAGAAGGCATGTAACAACCAAAATGCAAACGAAACATACGCCTGCATCCAACAACTCTCCAATTAAATTGATTCTTCGGTGAAGTTGACTGCAAGATCCCAAAAATGAGCGACCCCATGATCCGAAAAGAATTTGCGTGCAGCTGTTTCAGTTCTGCATTCTTGAACGAAAAATCTGTTAAAGCTTGGTTTGGCAACACTTCCCTGCCACACAAGCACACATTTGTTAAGGGGCTTAACCTCAGAATCATTCTCATCCTTGTCTTCTTTCTTAACAGAAGTATTCCAGTCGATTCTCTTAAGTATAAGCTTTCCATATCTCTTGATTGTTTTGGCACCACCTTCAACAACCACAACACTTAGACCTTCAGAAATTACCGCACATCCTGTAAGCCTGTTTTCTTGGGCATTGATATCAACCTTAAAACGAGCCTGGGGGTGAGATAGGTCATTTATCTTGTAAACAGAGACAATTGTATCAAGTGAATTTGAATCATCAAAAAGCTTTCTCTCTTTCTTTTCACGACGCTCTTTTGGAGTGAGCTTTCGAGCAACATTCCTGTCAATGTGAGCTTGCTCACGCTCAGCTGCAGCACTTCGTATTTCCATTTCAAGCTTTGTAGGATCTTGGGTTGCTTCAGAACCAAGCACTTTCATGAGGTTGCTCATTTTGACTTTAGGTTTTGGTGGCTCCAGTACACCCAGTCTAATCATTTCCTGCCTATCTTTCTCCCGACCCAATCGGCGCTGTGTGCGAAGTTTCTTCTGCTCCTTCTTGGTTAACTTCAAAGGTTGAGGTGGAGGAGGAGGAGCTTCAGCAGGAGGCTCGATAGGTCGTGGGTGTTCAACATATATCGTTAACTTTTCCAATTTCATTTTATCTTCACTCATGTCACCCTCAAGGACATCACCATAAGCACCAGATTGTAGAAAAGGTATGTCCCTGCAGGTCAAAGAAAAGCAGTAAGGCCAATAGCCTGCCTCTTAGAATAATCTCTACCCAATTAAGTAACTGATGACAGAATAAACACCTTACCGATCCACCCCCCATCTCTTTCTCAGGGTAAGGACTAAGGCATAAAGAGTAATGTGACTGATAAAAAATCAAATTTCCCTCCAAGTAGTGGAGTAAATATTTTGTGACGAAGAACTACATTTCAGAGGTATTTAAGCATGCCGGACCATACAAGGTATCAGATATTCATACAAGTACGAACAATTCAAAGTGTAACCCTTTACCTTGAAAGGTATACTAAGAGATATTTTAAAAAATAGTTCTAGTGATTACACAAAACATCAAGAGGTCCTGGCTCCAAAATAAATCATCAAAAGGTCCAACACAGCCTCTCCTTTGAGGCCGAGATAACTACTTCAGTTGCCCGTCACCACCAATATATAAAAGAAACACAATGAGGTTACACGAAAAAAGAAATTGAAATGTAACTAGAGAAACAAAATACTTAACGTAGTTGAAATTGACTTACCACCACTCGACTTCGGGAATTAGCTCCTTGGGTTTTTCTCTGGTAATAACCCTCTCTCCCACTTCTATGAGATTCGGATTAATACCTGGCTCTACTTTTGCCTTTGCAAGCTGAGCTTGTTTTGTCTTGAGCTCCTTGGCTTTTGCTTCTCCAAATTGAGACTGTCGAAGGTAAAGTTTGGAAGAATTAGAGTAAAATCAGGTATTTTTTCTAAAGTTTAAACATCCCGCACAGAATGGCACGAATGAATTACCTTTAGCTTAATGATTTCTGCGTCTTTTGACCACTTTCCTTCCTCAACAAACTGGAAATTCATCCTTTTTGGCCTCAATAACTTATTTTTGTCAATTCCCAGTATCGAGTCAAAATGAGGATTTATATCTGGATCAATATCAAGTTCAGGTTTCAGAATTTGGAAGGCCTCCTTTTTTTGCTTATTGATGTTTACCTGGGACGTAATATGGAAAACTATAAAAATACAATCAAACAATCTAAAAAATATATGAACGATGATAATATCACCCACCTTCATTTTTCCTTTCTTTTAACTCAATTCAACAATAATTCAGATGTTTTTATTATCCAAAAGTAAAGAAATAATCAATATTTCAGACTAATTACTATAATCATTATAATAGTAATCCATGATACCTTGAGGGTACTCAAGCTGTTCACTTTTGAAATATTCACCACATTGCCATGCTCATCAATTTCCCTACCGAGTGCATCTAAACGAAGAACAGGTGCTCTAGAGGGCTTTGGCTGAATGGTAACCTCTGGGGGCATCTGCCCAGGAAACATATTTATGAGGGGAGCAAACTCTGGGTCTTGTCGAAATCCCATTTTGGCAGCTAGCTCCTGTGCACGTTTTACAGCTTCATATTTCTGTGTAGTGAGCCCAAGAAGATGTGGCAAACCACTGCCGGTAGGAATTACAGGAGGTGGAGCAACAGGCACACTTGATGAGCTCGGCGAGACTACAACAGGATCTGAGGCAAAGGGAGTTACAAGAGGAAATGGCGAGGGCAATTTACCATTAGCGGATGGAGAAACTTTAACAATCTCTTTTTCGTCCATCTGTGCACTACCCTCTCTCCCTTCCCGAGCATCTCTATTCAACTACAAAAAGTGAAATAAAGAAAAGGGTAAATTTCAAAAAGGCCAAAGAAAAGACCAACCTCAACAATATCCTCTCTCATTGATTAGGCATCTGTTATAGCAGGAAAGAAAAACACATCCTGTAATTTGAATTTTGCGAAGTAAAAAACTGACTTACTGATGGTATCTTCTTCATCCTTTCAGCGAGCTCCTTCTGCATTTGTAAAGCTCTCTTAGCTTTTGTTAAAGCATCAAGAGACAATCCTGCACTCTTTCCAGCATCCGAAGCAGTCCCATCTGTACTGGATTTCCCAGGAACCTCATGAGATCTGCTAATATTAACTCCCTTATTTTCATTTGTCATAGAAGATACCTTTGTAGCAGGAGGATGACCTTGAGCCACAACAGCTCCAGGAAACATGCTGGATGTCGTAGAAGTTGATCCAATTGCACCCTGTAAGTAGAATCATGTCAAGCTTCCAAACCAAGAAAAAGGATTACAATATTAACCTAGGTTTTGAAAGCTACTCAACAAGTAAAGCTTCAACTTTACAGCATGTAAAACAACGATGAAGGAGGCTTGAATCAAGGTGGTGACATTAAAAACAAGTGCAAATTACTATCATCCCAGTTTCATAAAGGACTGAAGTATTTCATTAAGGTGCTCAAACCACCAAATGAAGAGGAAATATCCGAATTCTGAATTCAAGGGTGATGTCAAATTGGAGCTGGCAGGGTTGTCGCACACCTCAATTCTAAATTTTCATGTGTGTCCAAAACTAGATTTAGAACTACTGTGATTACCTTCTGCCACTTGCATAATTTCATATATCTGTGACTAAAACAGCAAGTATTCAACAATAGGTCGTCTGATTAATATATAGCACAGTTGTAGTCAATGCAGCAGAATTCAGCATTTTTATCAACAGAAAATTTTCAATGAAAGTACTAAAAATAATCGAGGAATAATTAATTACTCACGTTAGCAATCAGACCGGTTTCAGCATCATGCGGTTCCAAGGAATCAACCTCCTCCTTGACCCTAACATCCTCAAATCTAGGCCTCTTCCTTCCATTTTCTTCCGCAATCTTACTTCTCTCTTTCCTCTTCTTCCTCTCCACCGAGTCTTCTCTCCCACGGCGCGAATCTCGATCGACGCTTCCCTCTCGGTGCTTGGAACGGTGGTGGTGGTGGTCTTTGTCCCGTCTGCGACTCGAATTCTCCTTCTCCATGGCCAGTCCTAGCTTAGGGTTTCGATTAGATTTTTTATCAGAGCAAACCCACGTGGTTTTATGGACTTTATTTTAGGTTTTCACTCTATTTTCTACATATATTATTTATAAAATCAGGTGACTGGTATTTATTGTTTTTAATAATTAATTATATTGATTAATTAAATAAAAATAAATTATATAAACAAGAATGATAATAAAATTACATTTCTCCTCTCTTGCAATGACAAAAAACAATCATATTTTACTAAATTTTCTTAATTATGTTATTAATTTTTAAAAATTATAATATTGACATATCATAGTTTTATACGAAATCTTTTAAAATATTATTACTTGGTAATTCATCGAAATTATTAATTTAGCACATTGGCTTAGGTCGAGACCAAGAAAAAGTATTATTTTAAAAAAACTATTAATTTATCAAATATCAATTGATAGAAGTTTTATTGTACTTGACAAATGAATTTGAAAACACATATATTCAACCAAGCACTCGGCGATAGAAAGCAAGCAAACTCGAATAAAATCTATAAGTAAATCAAACAGATGGTTCGAAAAATCATGGTTTGAATTGACTTTAAAATTTATTAAATAAAAAATGATTTGATCAAAGTTTAAATTAAATAAATTCAAATCAAACTGATTTTATAAATATATATTTTTAATTATGGATATATTTTTATATAATTTTGGCTTATATTGTATGATTAACAATATGATAAAATATAATAGATGTTATATATTTATATTCATAAATTTTACGATTTTCAGTTATTTAATCTAATCAATTTTATAGGATCAAAATCTGTCCAGTAACTTACAATGTAACCACAAAGCTTTAATTTTTAGCTTTTAACCTTACATTAAAATTACGAATCTTAAGAATTTATATTTTCACTGGAAATTTGTAATGCTATAATGATATATTATATTGTGAAACAATATAATATTGATATATAAAGTTAGATTAAAAAATTTAACTTATGTTTAAATAAAAATTTTATATGAATTTTTTATGGTGTAAAAATTATTGTAAAATTTTCGTTGTACTTGTAGCACTACTCAATAGACACACACACAAATCAGAAAAAAATATATGAGCGAAGAATTATCAACTTATACCGAACATTCATGTAAAACATTTATATATGTGATATTCCTATAAAAATAAAAATTAAATCAACCAAGTAATTTAATAAATACAATTTAAAATATGAACAATATTATACTAATAAAGCCACATATAAGTATATAACAACATATCAGCTTTAAGAAGGCATTGCATCAAGCATATGTTGAGTGTATTGCAACAAAATGAAGGGAAACAAACGACGAACAACCTGCAACATATATTAATAACAAAATAGAAACTTAGGCTCGAATGAATGAATAGTGACTTTTATTTAATAATAGAAGCATCAAAACCTGTACATGATTGGATGAAAAGGGCTTTCAAAATGAGTAAATTCAATTGCATATTGCAATTAATAAGCCACTCTTTATTATGTTATATCTATACAGTAGAAAACCAAAACACTAGACATTTTCCTGTTTTCAGGGTAGAAGCTAACTAAATAAATTGAATCTGGAGCTATAGAAAGATCCTTCCGCCAATGACATACAATCCATGTGAAGGAGAGGACATGGTCCACTGTATCTTTGAAAAGTACTCGAAAGATTAATCAAATCTGGATTTGTTATCTGCAAATTAAAGTATCACATCTCAGAGGAAACAAATTTAGTACATTCATTGCATTTTTTTCTGGATGCACTAACGCATTTACGGCAGTCAGTTGTCTAGTTTGTGTGATAATGAATGTATCCTACCAAAATACAGCGCTAGGAAAGATACCCAAACTGGGAAATGGGATGAGTTTCAGAACATTTCTATTCGTAATGTTATTTATGTGTATCAGGAGGAAACATGTGAGAGTTATGAAAACCTTTCAGTTTATGGTAATAAAACAAACATTCTTTTACTACTGACTGGTAGATTTGAAACCAAGATGTTTTCTAAAGTCACAAAACAATGAAGAACAAAAGGCTACGACATTAAAAGCTGATTATTCATGGTGAGATAAGATTTGGAGATTGAAACTTGGAACGGGTAACCAATGTTCTCGTACAAATCCAAAAGTTTTTCAAATTTGACTACTCAATTTTTGAGGACACATTTGAGACAAACCTGAAAAAAAAAACTAAGCCAAGCTACATGAAACAGATTTCCAGAAACCGATGAGACTATGGAAGTAAATATTCTTGCATTAGTATGCACAATCATTAGTGCTGCAGCTGCGAGGTTTGGATTCACATTCTGACCACCAAAAAGCAATTTAAAAATCGTTTGATAAGTGCTAATGTTATAGAGATACGCCTTGTAGATATTGATAAATTTGAAAAAATTCAACATTCCAACAATTCCAGGTGCATCTCAAATTGAGATTTAGGGATTCCAATTGGATCAGTAAAACAAGGTGCATTATTTCAATGATGCTTGGAACAGATACAGCCAAAGAAAGAACATGCAGACTGTCCAAGTCAAATTAGAGATAAGCAATGAAACTAAATGAAGGTAAAAAGTAACTAACACGTACATGGCAATGAGGAACCTGGATGCTATTTTTACAGAACACCACGTGCCACTATAATTTAACCAAATCCAAATCCTTCGCTAGCTTCGTGGATTGCTAGCAGCACACGTTCTTGAAGTTGTTCCTTTGAAGAGTACTCTGGTAGGTCCAACTGGTTAAAGCTAGAAAGAAGTAAAAAAGATGAACTTGTAGGATAAGATTGCAAAACAAGCATTTAATTAGCAAGAACCGAATTTATCAACTCTCTACTCCACATTACAAGAACTTACCAGGTATGAGCTGAAGGAAGTCTCTCCGGAGCTCCATATGCTTTGTGAATCTGAAATCTCTGGGGACCAGATATTCCTTGCAATGCCTTAAAACCTTCTAAAGGAACCTAAAAGCCAAAATCAAATTTAGTGCTGGAAGAAATCTTTCTATCAACAAAGGATAACAATGCACACTAAATTAGCACTTATCAGAAGATATCCACTATATATATCCAAGGGATTTTTTATTGTTTTGCACCATGATGAAAACTATGCCAAGAAGTAATCTTATATGACATACATGTCAAACTCAAAAAGTTCCTCCCTTTTGGTGCATTTATTTTCTAATGCTCTATCTTTCACACAACCACACACACTCAAGCTTTATTGCTGTTGCAAAAAAACATAGCTAAAATCCGTCCAAGAATCATTTTGTCTCAGTAGACTAGAAACAACATGGTGCAAATCGTCACATATGCCTTTCAAATTGAAGCTGAGTGTTACTTTAGATATTGACAATCAAATTAGCCACACAACTAATTTCAAATGATTCAAGATTAGCCAAATCACCTTGGAGGTTCCAGTCACAAACTGAAGCAATCTTGCCATATCTTCCTTATTGAAACCCTTGACAACCTCCCAAAACCACTGAACAACAATTGAGGCTGCTGTGTAGCCCGTATACTCAGTGTTGGCCTTCAGATCATCCACTGCAAAAATAATCGAATCACGAGGATATTTTCTAAGACAATAAAAATTATTAAATGAGATTGAGAAAGGAGAAAAGTGTGTAAACTTACAGTCAATTTCAGGAAGACTGCTAATTAATAATTCAAGCTCTTTATCATTAAAAATAGATACAAGTTCTCGGGGTACTAATTCATCGAAACCTTCAAGAAAGGAATTGATCTGAGGCCGGATAGCATTTGTCAAAATGTGGTCAGCTACAACATCTACACATTCATGCTTTGTTTCTTCCGTTACTCTTATGTTTCTTCCTCCCGGCTTCAGCTCATAATCAGTAACCTTTTCATAATAGCACATATATAAGAGATGCTTAATTGTCCAGGAGTCTTGTAACATTTGAGTTGAAATTAGCAATACAATAGGGCACAACTTCCCAATGAAGTATATTACATATAATTCCTATATATGTACCTATGTTTTCTCATAAAGGATGCGTTTTTCTTCATCCGCATCTATGCTAAATGTCAAATCTGGTATATCACTCACATCATTCTGTCACAAGGAAAAGGATATATTTAGAAACTACTTAACAAACTCTCTTGGCTAAACAACAAATGGTGGCACTCTTAGTCCCACTCACCTCAAGCATCCATTTCAGATTTTTATAGTAATCAGGATCAACGGCCTCTATGTCATGGTAAGTCACCTTCACACCAAGGATGTGCTTGTAGAAGGAGCGAGTGAAATAAACATCCAGCAATTGTCCATCAAACAGCGCTTTGGCAACCTATAAATAGGATGGTAACAACTGATATGTTAGAAGATGAAAATACAATTACAAAGAGCTATAAATTTTCAAGCTCAAAATAGGTATTCGAATAATTACCACACGGCCTACAAATCTGAAATAAGAGAGATGTTCGGTTTGATAAACAAAATTGGGATTTGGCTGAAAAGTTGGATTGTTTCTGACAGTGGTGAAAAGAAGAGCTCCTTTGTCAAATAGGACCCTTGACAGTGGTGGATATGAACAGCAAGGTAAAACCCTATGCTTTTAATAAAAGAAAAAATAGGTAACAATCAGAATTTAAAAATAATACCCTTCATGCCCTAGAAGGCTGCAGAGATTATGCAAATCCTGCCTCGGAATTCGTACGAAAATATCATGAAAAGTATCACTTTTTTGACCATCTGCTTTGGAGTTCAAAGCACTGGAACTCTGGTCAAGAAGATTAGATTTTACTTCATTTACATGAGGATCTTTCTGAATGTCGCTTGCAGTTTCATTATTAGAAACATTTTCAGTCCGAGCTGCAGTTTCTGCCACACTAGACTTAAATTCGACCTTGGCTGCCGCAGCAAATACAACCACCTGGAGCAGACCCATGACCTACACCATGACAAGCATTAAATACTACGATAATGCAAAACCTCTTGAGGAGCAGTTGGTACACACGATAGTATGAGAATAGCTACCTGTTCTAGATGAGCAACACTCCGCAAGCAATGTGGCTGGTTTAAAAGTCTAAGGAGCAGTATCAATGGGACATCCCCGTTTTGTGAGCTTTCAGAAAGGCTAAGATGGTGATCTTCTCCAGTGATTTTATCCTTACCCTTATCACCCGTTCCTCCTGGGTGACTTATGTTGGCAGATTCAGAAATATTTGAGTCCTCAAAGTAGAAAAGAAGACAGGCAATGCCAGCATATAGGTCAGAATCTCAAGTACCCGTCGCATTACAATTGGAGGAACACCTTGAAAAAAGGTTACTTTTGTAAGAACAAAATCCAAATCACAAAATATTGAACATCATAAACAAAAAAGATTTACTCATACCATCATGCAATTGGGATCGACCATTAATATCAAACTGACATCAATAAAGACTGTGTGCATTCTTTACTGTCACTCCACCAGTTATACCTATAGTCTCGGGGTTGATCATATCAAGCAGAAGACGAACAAGAATAGTTCTTGTCTCACTGTGGGTGCATAAGTTTAACAAAAGTCTCTGCAACAGACCTTTCCCAAGAGGCTAAAAGTGAAAAACAACTATATTTCAGTATTAATTCACACATGATCAAAACAATAAAGAGAATGCTGAAAAAGCAGCAGATGTCTGTATTCCGCAATCTATGAAATAAGCTATTTTTAAGTTCAAGATTCTGAACTACCTGTGCCAGTCGTAATAGGCGAATTAATGCTTTCAAGCCATTAGCATTCAAAAGTGGTTCTCCATCAAACTCTTTCAACTTTAAGTTCTCTAATAGAAAAGATCCACGACCAATAGTGACTCCGACACCCCTATCCATCATTGTCTGCCTATCAAAGCCCAATCCCAATCTATTTCCTCGACTATTGAGGCCTTGGCTGTTCCAAACAAACTGCGAGCATGATAATGATTTAAAGCTCGGTCTCTGAGCATTTGCGCTTCAGCAAGTAATGGAGATGGCAATGCCGATAAAACAGCCTCTGAAGAAGTCAAAAGAACCTGACAGATAGAAGCAAAATTAGCAAATTTGGCCAAAGCCAATAGGTCTACAATTCGAAACAACGAACCTCTTCACGTAGATCAGCAGAAAAGGTGGCAATAATCGATGCATTGTCCATATCAACGGGCTGACCATCCGATTGTTGCGCAATCCTTTGAACTCTTTGTTGGGCAAGTACTTCAGCTTGAATATCAAGTGGAAGAGCAGCCAAAAACTCAGGATCAATATCTTCAACCGTAGGAGGTGCATAAGTAGGAGCTGGAACTTGAACTGGCTGAGCTTGTTGTGAAGCAAGAACCTCAGCACAAAGTTCTTCTGGAAGCGCATCCAAAAATGTTGGATCTATACCATTTGAATTTGAAGCCTCGTTATTCAACCTACTTTCATCTGCTTGACCTGAATCCCGAACAATCAAACCACTTTGTTGTAGTGATGGCCCCTCTAGATTGATCTCGATCCGAGGTAATTGTTGGGCATTCTGACTGTTTTCTGCTACAGCGATACCCATTTCAACATCACTATTTTTTGGACTTGATGAAGCATGAT
Source organism: Primulina huaijiensis (assembly GCF_012295235.1). Classification (NCBI taxonomy): domain Eukaryota; kingdom Viridiplantae; phylum Streptophyta; class Magnoliopsida; order Lamiales; family Gesneriaceae; genus Primulina; species Primulina huaijiensis. Next base: position 217,776 of record NC_133313.1, read on the forward strand.
GATTGCTAACATCTTGCAAAAATCATCCAGAAATTAATGGAGCATGAGAACTGGACTGATTATCTGGAACTATGGACCTATCAGAACCCTCTTCTTGAGATGGAATACCATCCCTTGATGTCATATCAACGAGAGCAATCAAACCAGATGATGTCTCCAATGACTCGCTGCCAAAAGCATTTCCTTCCCCCATTTCAATTTTATCACTAACAATCAAACTTGGAACATTTTCCCTTGCTTGTTGGCAGCCACACCAGCTTGTTCAGCGAGGACCTCTGTGTTGCCATTCTCGAGTAAATGCGGTTCAACTAGTTGATTAACTTGATCGTCATTATTGTGACTTGTATCATCATTCTGTAGAGTATCAACAATATCCGCCTGTTGATTGCCAGCAGTGACAGAATCTCTCCCCTGTTTCTCTGGAACTGCTAGGTTTCATGAAAATTTTTCAGTAGTAACATTATTGCTCAATAGAGAAATGAATTTCTCTTCAACTGCCCGTGCAATTGCAGTGGCTTGTCCGCCAGCTTGGGGTTGACCATCATCAGTCCACCGGCCATCACTTGGCCCCCTTCGACCAGACACATGCAAGGGCTCTAAGCCAATAGAAAAATCAACTAGTGGGGGCGGTGCAGACCCACTAAGTCGGTCACCAAATATATTAGAAGGAGAGTTTTCATAAGGAAGAATGGAAGCATCAAACATATAAAAATGTGCCAAATCAAGGTTTTCAGCACCTTCCGAATCCTGGGAGGTATTTCCACCAGAAGCCCTTACTGACACCAAATCCGCAGAATGTGATAGCCTCAAAAGGAGAGGATGTTGAAGACCATTCCCACCTGTAACTGATCGTTCATAGGAAGTTCTATTAGCTTGACGCCGCCTCTCAAAACCAAAAGATTGACGCATTCCAAATAAGTCGTCCACAGTTGTTCCTTCAAAGGTTTCAGCTACATCAATTAACCCTCCTCCAGTTCCTGGCTGTCCAAGTACCTGCAAATGATCTAAGCCATCAAGGGCTTCCCTCCACCTCACCTCAATGAAACGATTTTCATGGAAATCATCTTCTTCATCAACCATATCATCATTATATTCATCTCCAATGCCAGTATCATCATGATCCTCTACATCTGTATCAGCTAGGGACATCAAACCATTGTCGTCTTCGGCTATATCTTCATCCTCATCTTCTCCATCATCGTCGTCGTCGCCGTCATCACCCATGAAATCCTCTTCATCATTCATATCGTGATCTACTATATTCTCCACATGAAATGTCATTTCAATCTGTGTTGTATTGGGTGAGGCACGACTTTCTTCCATTCCCCCCCTCATGTAATCCAACCCAGGTTCCATACGTGAACTAGCATTTGGAATCTCCTCAAGTCTCATCTCTTCATGAATGGACACATTTAAATTTGTAGTTTGATTACCATCGTTGTGAGGGATAATTTGGGGATACGCTTCTAAACCAGTATTACTGATGGCCCTATGTAGCTCGCTCCCGTCCTCAGCAGTTTGCAACTCTTGAGAAGTTGGAATTCCATCATGTTGAGCATCGGACCTTCCACTTGGGCCAATTATTTTTTTCTTACTTAATGCATCAGATTTAAGAACTTGTTCGCTTGCATTAGCAGCCTTTGTCAAGCTTTCCAAAGACTTGAATATGAGATTAACAACTTTCGACACATGAGGGTGGTCCAAATCAATAGCTTGAAGAATGTCCGATAAGCAATGCACAATACCACTATCTATCATGCTTTTTGCAATGTCAGGTGAACACCCAGATCCAGGTAAATTTCCTGAAGAAGAATTCTTTGACAAAATGGAAAACACCAAGTCAACAAAAGCATGCATTTTCTTGTCAGGTAACAGAATGCTACAAGATGGATTATCCTCAACTTGTGAAAATGAAGATAGAGATTTGAAAAGTTCATTGATCACCCTTCTCCTTCCTTCACTAGAACGGCCAGCCAAAACAACCAAAAACCATGAAGCTTTTTCAGAAAGCTTGTCTCTCCATTCATCCGAGCCAAAAGATTTATCTACTGCAAGGGGAAGAAGACGATGTAGAAGATGATGAATTACACCCCCTTGTCCAGGATAGCCTATATGACCAGACACGCGCAATTGAGACATTTCCAAATCTCGTTTCAAAATAAAATCACCAGCATGAACATACATCAATAAAATGTCACCCAATTATTTGAGCACAAAAGTCATCTTAGCTAAGGCAGCCAATTGGTCTGACAAACCATCTGATCCTAAATTTACCATCTCATCGACCTTTAATTTACCTTTTTTTTGGTGGTAGGTTCATCTACCTCCATAGAGTTTAGATGGCCTGTGCAATCATCCTCCTCCAGCATAGGATACGTCAACACAATTTCCAGAAGAAAATCAATCACTTGAGTAAGATTTGATGTAGCCTTTTTATGTCCTTTAGAGTACTTACTAAACCCATCATGAGCCTTATTTTCAACAATACGACATTCATTAGTAGATGCTCCAGCTTCGACACCAGCTGCCTTTGACTTTTCTTTCTCTTTATCTTTTAACAACATGACAATGGACCTCCCTCCCAATGACTCCAACTGACAGAAGGCAACTGCCGCTCTCATGAAGACCTCTGGATTTCTAGATATAAGAGGTGCCATTGTTGTCAAAAATGTCCTCACAGATGTGCCACCAACATGTCGATTTCCACTTAGAGTTTGGCGTATCTCCAATTCCATGGCTGTTTGCAATGTCTGAGGATCTTCAAGAAGATGTCTAATGATAACAGAAGCTAAGATGACGAATCCGGGAAAGAAACAACTTCTTGGAATGCCAAAAAGGGCAATCATGCCACCACTTTCAAGAAATTGTAAAGCCAGAACATGTGATTTTGTTAACCGAGCACATAACTGTAGAACAGCCTGCATTACCATCGGTGATACATGCTTCTTTATCATGTCACAAGCAATTCCTAGTGCCTTAGAACTCTCATCCATCATCAAATAACCAGTTGGCTTTCCAAGCATATCTGCAAACCCACATCCATCCAAAGCAGAGTCAATTTTATCTTCAACAGTTGGAATTGATTTATTTTTTGTCTCAGAAGATTGGTTTTCAGTTGAGTCAGATGAAGGACCATTTTGTGCTCCCTCATTAGCATCACCACATAATTTGGGCCTGGTCTGCAACAAATTATCCAAGATGAGAAGCAACACACCGATACATTTAGGAAAAAGAGCCCATTTGAAGCCTCGTTCTTGCCCAAAAAATTCATTAAGATATCAATTACAGTTGAGACAATTCCATTTTGTGCAGCGATTTCCCTAGCACTTCTATCTTCTAAAATAATCAATGCTAAAGTATGTGAGATCATACACAGTGGACTGCTATCCTTGGAGAATTCAAGTGGGCACAACTTTAACTGCTGAACAAGATAAGAAATAACTTTCAGGCGGTCTTCCCCAGTGTTCCGGTTTCAAACAGTCACAAGCAAATCTGTCAGCCTGAAAACCACTGTATCATTGCCTTGGAACAATTTCATAGCTGTTGCAAGGATGTCATCGACAGGAGGTGCTTTTTCTTGTCCTTTCTCTATTACAACAAGCACAGATTTATCAACACTATCAATCTTAGGTGTTTCTGATGAACTACCAAGAGATAAAGCTAGTGCACGAGCCAACTCATCATCCTCCTGCACAGGATCTTCCGCATGATTAAACAGCCATTCCATTGCCATCTCAACACTATTTGTTTCCGCCCTTCTTAGTGCTTCCTCTGCTCGTGCTCTTGAGAAGCCCATCTCAATAATGGTCCCAATGGTTGCTTCATCAGGAGGAGGCATAAAATGTTGGCTCGCAGTTCTAGACAACCCACCACGACTCCGTTTTACATCACTAACACCATTGTAGACATGAATCATAAATGAAATGATTGAAGTGATGAAACATGGACCACATTTAGGAAACAAAGGATGACACCAAATGGGACGTATCACATCTAAAACTTGGGACTGCAACATGCAAATGAAGGCTTCTGGGTCCTTTGGAACAGGAAATAAGCCCAATGACAAACCAACAGCTACATGTTGCACAAGTATTTGAGAAACTGAGGTTGAAGATAACAGCAAACCAGAATTAACAAAATACTCCAGTTCACGACAATGACTCTGTAGTGTATCAAGCAGCCAAGAGCTTTGAGAATGTTTGCCTCCCTCTCCAATCTTAACAATATCAGTACCGGAAGCCGAACCAGTATAAGGAAGGATCCAAAGCAACTGACTTGTTGCTTCAAAAGTTGTAAGAAGTTCCTGAATGTCCCATGGACATAGAAATTATTAATCATAGCATTGTAACAAGTGCGCCGCCGGCTATCAAATGTAAGAGCCACCATGTCAGCCACAATTTTTCCCAGTTACCGACACTTGACTGAAAGTGATATATCATGTCCACTAGAGTTGGAGTAACCCGAGAAACCCAAGGCCTCATGAAAATTTTTTGCCAGAGCAGTTCCAACACTCTTAGCAGCAGATACCAAGGATGCAGTTTCAGTCCTTCTACGATTTGGAAAAGTAAAACCTTTCACTAGAGCTGTGAAGAATGAGCGTATTGTTAAAGCAAGCCTATTGAGATTTTCATAAATCAGTATTTCAGGACTCGTTTGCTTCATTTCACCATAAGATATCTCTGCATTACTTGGTCCAGCTTTAGAATCCATTTGGAAAGCTTCCAAACACCTACCAATCCTGCTACCTCGAAGCCGAGCCAAACTATGCCGACTGCGACGACCTGAACCTTCACTTGAACGGACCATCGGTCTAAACTCACGTTCAACTCCCCAATGTGAGTGATGTGCATTTCTGATAGCAGCAGGATTCATGTATCTAATAGATGGAATATTAGCATGATCATCACTCTCCCTCCCAACAACAGTAGACAGCCCCATATCTGCACTTACAGGCTCCAATTCAACATTCCGCTTTTCCTCCACCTTCAACTCACAACACAAAGATACTTGCCAAAGAATTTAACGATAAACCTTGCCAAGATCCATAAACACATCAGCATCAGCAGAACCCAATTCAGAGACAATGGTAGTAGTACCTTTTAGCAAAGAATTGCAAATATACAGGATGCCTTCCAAACTAGAGAGACACCTTAAGATCTTTACTCTTTCAAAAAATTCCACCTGAGCAAATTGGGATCCCCCAACTGAAGTCAAAAGCTCATCTGTTAACTTCAAATGTTCTCTCAGAAATATACAAAATGCACGAGCAAGTGAGGTAGAATGCTGATGAGAAAAGTTATTAAACGCAACAGCGATGCTTTGACTAAGAGAAGCTGAAAGGGGCATGAGAGGTAAAGTAAACAATTGCAAGACACTCTCGATCCCTCTTTTTTTGAAAAAAATTCGGCACGTATCAGAATTCTGAAGAATTTTTTCGAGTAAACGGGAAACATTACTAATACAATCAGGCAAAAATGATTCCACATTCATCGATGAGACATCTAGAATTAATTCCGACGATCCACTTTCAGGTTTATGTGAATCTTTAACATCTACAAAGGGTAAATCTCTATTCTCAGATTCAATTTCCATGGGAACAGGTTCAGAAGAGTTTAAAGAATATGCAGACTAAGAAGCTACTTCAAGCCCATATCCAATTTTTGCAATATTATTCAGTATTTCTATCAGCATGTCAACTCCTTGGCCACGCAATGACGAAGCATGGCGCATTAGTTCATCCAGACCACTAGATAATGAGCCAAGAGTATCAGCAGCAAGGGCTCGTAGGTATGTTTTGGAAGTAAAAACTTTTACAAAGCACCTCAAAGCATTGCGTTCTTTCACAGCCTGAAGACCATTGTTGTTTAAACAAAGAACATCAAGACATTGTGGTATACAAGTAATCGCCTCCGCAGAACAAAGAACACCATCCATAATAGCAACCATAAAAGCAGAAAGAAGACCAGCTGCTTCTAAGACAGAGAAGCACATAGGATCTTCATGAATCAAATCACTCATGATAGTTGCCACCAGTGAAAATACGCCACCACCAAATTCTTTTGATCTTTTAAATATTATGCATATGCAATGTGGCAACAAGCTCTCTTCGGAGCCATACAAGTGAGTCGTTGTCCCAGGTGCATAAGTACCAAGAGATATAGCATGCAATAAGGCTTTCATCAACAACCGATGGTGATACGAAACCAAAGCTTCAGAATAAAGAGGTTACGAACTATCAAGCTCAGCAAAAGTATCTGTGAAAATCTGCGAACTACTACACCCAGCACTATCAAGGTCAACAGAAATATTATGTTGCTTTGAACCATTTTCAATGTGAGATACTTCTACCATCAAGCGAGTTATTGTGTCATCCAAACCTCCCAAATCTCGGAAAAGAGCAGCAGCTGGATTGCTATAATCCATAAACGCTTCTAGAACATGAACAGCAGCGTTAACCAAATGCAAGTGCTGAGAATTCACATCTTTCAGCAGATGTAAAAGAGTTGGTATAAATCCCGCTTCACGCATGGCTGAGCAACCTGATGAAGATGATACTAACATCGTAATAAGAGATAACAGAGACTCCGCAAAAACAATAGACCACTTTGATGGATTGTTAACAACAGAATCAACAGCTTTCAGCATAAGGCTAGACAGAATACCACGGTGCCCACCCAATGTGACAACAAACAATACTGTCGGCTGACGAGACCTATCTTGACAAAGGGCAACCAGGGAAAGAAGGCATAAAATTCGAATTTTTCCAGGTATTGCATCTTCATAGCTCAACGAGGTAACCAATTCAGTGATGAACTCTGGCTCGGTGTTGAGGTAAGAAACCAGATCATTAGTATCGTTGCAGGCTTGAACAAGAACTATAAAAGCATAGAGGCAGATGCATGTGTACTGATGACGTGTAGCTACTGAGATAAAGGACCTAGCAAACCGCAATCTTGTCAGAAGAGAAAACCTCATGTGATGCGGAACTTTATACTGTAAGACTAACTTATTAAGAAGTTCAAGGTCCGAATCCTTCCCAGCGTCAACTGCAGATAAGTGTATGACTTGTAAACCTCTAGTCGTCTGTTCGGAAGAAGTGGATTCATTTGCAGTTTCGCTCGCAGCATAAAACTGAAAATGCAGAGAGCAACCCAACTCGAAAGCAATTGGGTCCAATCCATTTTGTAAAGCACATGAAATCAATCCTAGACCTTCTTCCCCCCCCCCCCAATCCCTGGGCAAAAGCAAATAATCTTGATCGTAGAGAAGCATCTCTTAAAATGTATTTTGTATTAGATTTCTTCAAAAAAGCTGCCAAAGTTTTAGAGAAGCCTCCACAACATCCGAATCAGTGGAAGAAAGCAAAGACGCTAAGTGATGCTGCACAGCCATTAAAAAATATTGATAAAAATACGGCAACTGAAACACATAAAGCACACAATGAAGTGCAAGTCTATGGCAACAAATGACAAAATACATAAAACTAGGGTAACAACGACGAAAATTAAAATATGTAAGAGCTTTATCTAGAGGCAAAATGATACTTATAGTTTTTGGTTTTCTTGAACATAAGAAGCTTAAAAGATTGCAACCTCAGAATATGTTCAGAACACTGGCAATAGATATGTATTCCCACAATCTAAAATCAATTCCCTCCTCTACTTGGATTTTTCTGATAGCTACCTCCCTCCTCTCTCACTTAGCCTACCTTGTAAATCAACCACCTTCCCAGGCAAAATCATCCAAAACCAACCACCTAGATGCATATTAGTTTTTTTTTATAAAACAGTTATCAACAATTTTATATTCACTCAGTATATTTTTGGCATCGAAAAAGCGATGGAGTGGATACAAAACATCATGGGCATGTTGGATTTTAAATAACATTAAACAGCTCAAATATAAACTATGGTAGAATGAGGGTAAAGAAAGGAACCTCATAAGAGCTGTAAAGATGCTTATTGGTGCAATTTTCTGATATTATCCTTATAACACGAAGAATGTATAGAACGGCTTCCCTTGGGAAGGGTGGATCAGATTCCAAAGAGTTGTCCTCAAGCTGCAAATCCTTCCTTGGCTTGATGTATTTCTCAAAATAGGTATCGAAATGATTAAATAAGTCAACCCAGTGATGAAAATCTCCCTGCAATTACAAGTATCGTTAATATCAAAGCAGAAAAGATAAATTTGCATAGTTTGCTGGAGTTAAATTTGCACCTTGTCAAACACCCAAAAGAAACTTTTCAAAGAATCTTCTATATTCTCTGGAGGTGTAGAGGAAACATTGTTGATAAAGGTTTTACTCTTAAAAGGCTGGGGGAAAAAAACGACAGGAATATCAGTTATCCCGAAAATAGTAAAAATTATACATAGATAACGCAACAAAACGAGAAAGGAACCAAGAAAAACACAACAGAACATAAAGGATAACTAACCAAATTAATTTATTAAAAAAACACCAGAAAAAAATCATATAGATTAGAGAAGAGTTGGAGCTCAAAGATACGCATATAAAAAGAAACAGAAATATAGCTGTTTTTGCTCTGATGAGGATTCTCTGGCGCGTTGTGTAACTATTCAGAACATATTAACCCTTGTCAGTAGCAATCTATTGTAATATTATCATCAAAGGAAACAAGTATGTTAATGCGATCAAAAGAGTGTTATGCGACACTAAAAGAATGAACTTTTAGAAATTCAACCTTCAAGAGAAGCTTAAAACACGACATTCCCCCCTAACTAGAACCGTCTCAAGCAAGTAAAATTAACCATTAAGAAAACTTCTCCCCTCAGACAAATCAAAGAGGAGCAAGAAAATAATTCCACTGACCACTTCAAGTGCCCTCCTTCGCTTCAACTTCATTTCTCGCTATCAATCAGACGTGCCCATTGCCCAATTCAAGGGTGGGTTAGTCGACCATTCAATAACTTTTTTTATATTTTAAAAAAAGAAAATCAAAACTGAGAACATGATTTAAAAAAAAAGGAATTAAGGGATTTTAAGAGGGCGATCAGAAGGTAGAAATCTTATGGGATTGAAAAAATTAGAGAAAGTCTGAATGAAACAGAGAAGCCTATGAGTGCGTGTGAATCGATTGCAGGGTGGGTTTTTGTCGCAGAGAAGGTGAAAAGAAAGAATGAATGAATGAATGAAAATAGATAGAAGACTGAGGATGTTTATTATCTTTTTTTCATATTCTGACATCAAATTTAAATTTGAGATATGAATAAAGTTTATTATTCATTAAACAAGATTATATTTTTTTGGTAGTAAATGAAAAAGCATCCAATTCGTACTAAAGAAAGAAAGAATATTATATTTTTCTTAACTGACACACAACCTGCAACAGCTTTTGAACTTGTTAGTGATATAAATTGAAAACGATATTGAAAAAACAATGGTTGGATGGTTAGATTCAGTAATTAATTAATTGGAGGATTGTGTGAACTTATTGGAGGCCACTTTTGAAATGCATGCTTCGCATTCTATACAAAGATATGTGCTGTGCTGAATTCATCTCTAAATCTCAATCAGTTTCTTTTGATTTGTATATAGCAATAGCAGCAGATTTAGATTACTAAGTACACATACCGACCCATCTTCGGGTGGTTGACTTTTCATTTGATTTTATTTGATTTGATTTTTCATATTATTTTACACCAAAATTTAATATTATTATTATAATAAATATAACAGCTGAAGTTGTATTTGGCACGTTCTTTGAATACTGATATACATACTAATCTTGCAAAATTCAATTTCCTCTCGTCGTAATCGGCGGCTGGCTTTGCTATGGCGGAGATAACTTTCTCCTCCCCCAGCGCCGGCGACCTCGCCACTCGACAACCGGTGAAAATCATACACCTGCAGCACCCTTCCAGCTCTCCCAAAGCCACCTTGTCCTCTTTGGCAAATAATCATGGTGCTTTCTCCACATGGAAAGCCAAGTTGAAGCGGATGACTTTGATGGATTGGATTCAGCTCTTCCTGCCTTGCTCCCGTTGGATTAGCACCTACAAATGGCGCGAATATCTGCACCCAGACCTCATGGCTGGCATCACTGTCGGCATCATGCTTGTTCCTCAGGTATCCTCCCCCACCCCTAGTGATTGGTGGAATGGATTCTTTTTCGTTCCCACATGTGTAAATATGAGGGTGGAGGCTAAGCTCACCAATCCGATTAATCGATGTTGCGTAGATTTTTTGTTTGTGAATTGGATTCAATATTTTATTTTGTTTGGCTTGTAAAAACATTTGAACTCTGCTTTTTTGACGTGTCAAACCAGTCCATGTCCTATGCAAAGCTAGCAGGGCTGCGACCCATTTATGGACTTTGTAAGTCTTATCCATTCTTCTCTTTTTTTCATTGCAATATGTTTTTTTTCTGGCTGGTTGTTTCCAATTTGGTTATGGGTATTCAAGATCGTTAATTCAATGATATATGAGCTGTTTTTTTTTTTTAAAAAAAAAACTTATTAATGCGATCATACTTGTTCTACTCAATTATTGATTCAGCAGCCTGATTAATACCGTTTTCTTGTTTTTCTTTGTAATTCAGATTCTGGTTTTGTGCCTATATTCGTATATGCCATTTTCGGGTCATCTCGCCAGCTTGCCATCGGGCCTGTTGCCTTGACTTCCCTCTTGGTCTCAAATGTATTGGGAAACATAGTGGACTCATCGGAACAGTTGTACACGGATCTTGCTATACTGCTGGCACTTATGGTTGGTGTTTTGGAATGTATTATGGGGCTTTTAAGGTGCTGTTTTAGAAGCCTTACATTTTCTTTTAAATCTTTGAAGCTACATCATTCTGTATAAACCTGTGGATCATGCATTTGAATGCTTGCATATGTCCTCTGGCTTAATGTACTAGAATCAAAACAGCCTTGCACAACATTTTTGCTTCCCTTATGCATTGGGGAAATACCAACTGGGTGGTATCGCAGATAGGTTTTCAACGTCTAATTGAATGAATCATATCTCTATATGATTATGGATTTTTGGAATAATTGATAACCTAACATCATGTGGCCCTTTTTATTTTTACAAATACTAATAAAATCTTGTTACAAACTGCTTGTAGAAGAAAAGAACTTATTTTCTTCCTTTAAGGTTGAAAACAGTTTCATTCAACATACGTTCTTATATTTATGTTTTCTCAACTAGGCTTGGATGGATAATTCGGTTCATCAGCCATTCTGTGATTTCTGGTTTTACTACCGCTTCAGCCATTGTTATTGCCCTGTCTCAGGCAAAATATTTCCTGGGCTACAGTGTAGAACGAAGCAGCAAAATAATTCCGTTGGTTAAGAGCATAATTTATGGTGCAGATAAGGTACATCTTTTGTCAAGAGATATAAAACTGTTGAAAAGTACACTATTCTTTGTCAGTTTATCCTTTGTGAAACTGTGATGGGTTCTCCAATAAAATTTTATGTTGCTTTCTGTTTGAAAGATAAATTCATTTCTCTTCTATATCACAATTTATGCAGGTCTTTTAATAAATCCAATGATGAATAATATATAATGGAATAAGATCTTCAGCTTCATCACTATGCACTCACATCCTTTCATTAAGTATTTTCCCAAATGAAACAATCATTATAAAGAATTCAATTATTATGTGCTCTAAATTTGAAACAGCTAGCTCTGAGTAATTCCCATTAGATCTGGCTGATGTAGTACAATAAAACAGTGGTCCCTTACTCAGATGATTGCCACGGGCAAGGATTTCTAGTATTATTAGGCCCCATTTTGTGATTTGCTGTTTGGCCAGATAGTTGGGAAGCTAGCAAAAGTCTATTCCACTAGTTGTTATTTACTGGAAGTTAAGAAGGTACCCCCTGATAATTCATTTATGTAATATGTGGGTAGTTTCTCAAGCATTTATCTTAAAACCTAATGTCAATGTGCGGAAAGGTAAAACTAGGCTCTTAGTTTCATAAAAGTTTTGTACAATTGAAAGAGGGCCAAACTAGATGTTGTGAGCCCTTCCTATTTCGTTGGAGGGAATATTAGAATCCTTGTATCAAACCTCCAATGCTCTCAGATTAACAATTCAACTTACCGGGCAAATGAAAAAATAATCTATTTTGAGTTTCCTTTAAACTTAAGTGGGAATAATACCTTTTGGCCTTTGCATGATTCTAAACATCTACTCGAGAAACAGTTTACCCTGTTCCTTTGTTGATGTTTGGCTGCGAATTCAAAATTATGAAATTATTGTAGTTGATTCTGAATCATCGTGTAGTTGGTGGTGCGATATTATTTCTTTTCAAGTTTCAGTTTATCGATATGTCTTGCATTGATTTCTGTCACACTTTCTTTCATTAAGTAATTCCTCTGTTTTTATTCTTACCGGCTTTTCATTTTCTTCCTCTTTTTTCTATCTAGTTCTTGTGGCCACCTTTCGTCATGGGCTCTATTATATTAGCCATCATTCTAAACATGAAGCACTTGGTATGACTTCAGTTTGCCTTTGATTAAGTGTGACATTTAGGTTTTGTTCCTTATGAATTTTCTTTATGTTGTCTTTGTTTACAGGGACAAACCAGGAAAAATTTGCAGTTTTTACGGGCAGCTGGTCCCCTCACAGCTGTTGTGCTGGGTACCGCCTTTGTGAAAGTATACCATCCATCTTCAATTTCATTGGTGAGAACTTCATGAATTGGTGAATAGTCAAGATGTAAACTGGGAAAAATAATCAATATTTGTCTTCAACTACAATGCCTAAGACTTTGAATTCAGTGGAACTGTATGCAACATGTGTAACACTTTTGTCTGCTGTTGTAGGTTGGTGAAATTCCTCAAGGTCTGCCAAAGTTCTCTGTCCCAAAAGCATTTGGACATATAAAGTCTCTGATTCCAACAACAATTCTCATCACTGGCGTGGCTATTTTGGTAAGGGGAAAATTATCCTTGGGTGGATGTTTATGTATCTCCTTCTCCAAAACTTTATTGCCTGTTTTGTCAATGCACACTCTTCTAGGGGTAAGGAATTATTTATGTTCTTTTTTATTTGTAGGAATCTGTAGGGATTGCCAAGGCATTAGCAGCAAAGAATGGATATGAGTTGGATTCTAATCAAGAGGTCTCTTTTGGTAGACCTTGATTTATTTCTTTTTCCTTTTTCTGAAAATATTGGATCTTATTGTTTTGATTTTTTCCGGAAATATTTTTTTCATTCCCCAAAATAAAAAACAAATATTTTGTATTTTTTCTCTTAACCCCCAAAAAAAAAAAAAGCTTCACTGCCTTGTACATGCCCATGCCCCAATGTAGCCATTATTTATAACTAAACTATTCATTATCTCTTAAAATTCTCCATCATTATTCCCTCAAAAAATTCTCCATTATTATATTATGACTTAGATTTTACTGTTTAAAATTTTATTATGTTTTTATCCTACCATTTTGACATGATAAGTTATCTACAATACCAATTTCATTCTCCAAAAAAGAAATCAATTATACATTTCATTTTCCCAAAACATTCCTCAAAAATATTTTCCAAATCTCTCCGCTCAGAACACCTAAAATAATGGAACTTGCAATTTTTAGATTCTCTATCTAAAGGTAATTAAGTGTAAGCGCTATTTGATTATTTTTTCCTCAGAGAAATATATTCATAAATGCATGGGTTCCAATGTTACAATGTTAGTGTGAGTGTATGCACTTGTTCAGACAGACATGTTTTACATAACAACTGCTTGTTTGAACTTAGAACATTCAATTTGGTTCATTAGCAATCGCAAAAATACAATTTTGATCTAGGGGATAGAATTGAATTCAACTTACAATTTGTTTCTGGCAGTTATTTGGTCTTGGTGTTGCAAACATTGTTGGTTCATTCTTTTCTGCATATCCTACCACAGGTGAGTTTCCCATTCTTGAACCAAATATTGTATTTGACCTATTTGGTAATTTGTTGAGTGATATCAGATGCATGTGCTGTGTTGCAAATAATGTCAAGTTCTGAGTTTTCTTTCTCCATACAGGCTCATTTTCTAGGTCAGCTGTGAATCATGAAAGTGGAGCAAAAACAGGCTTGTCTGGGCTACTAATGGGAATCATCATGGGCTGTGCACTTCAGTTTTTGACACCATTATTTGAATCTATACCCCAGGTTAATATCTAATCATTGTCTTTATTTACTGTTGATATTACCATTTAGGAAATTGTGTAATCAAGTAACTGTGAAAAACTGGTTTAGTTACTTATATTTCAGCAAAACAATTTTTTTTCACTAGCACATAGGGCTCTGAACTGTCCTAGGCACTTCATTCTTTGCGGTAAATGGGTAACACTTTATGTATTCGAAGATTGTCCAGAACAAGGTCTCTCTAATTAGCAGATTCTGGATGTCTGAGAAAACAGGGCACCTATAGCTTAGCTATTTTTAATAATCGATGTTAGCTTATTTTGTTGTCTTGAGACTAATGAGTTTGTCCTTTGCTCTGTTTCCTTTTGCAGTGTGCTCTGGCTGCAATTGTGATTTCTGCTGTTCTTGGACTGGTGAGTTTTACTGTTTCTGGCTACCATACGAACTTAAATAAGATTTTATACAGCTGAAACTATTCAGTCTACTTCTATATGGTTGAGGACATAATATTGACCAATATACTTTGTTTTTAGGCAAATAATTAAAATGTTTAATCTCTAAGATGAGAATTATATGACTTTGAAAAATCAGTTTGGCATCCAGGACATTCCCCCAGACTCCAAGTTTTGAGATTTTGTGAATGCACTTACCAATTATACAAATTATAGAACAACAGACTTGTGTAGTTTTTATAGTTGTTTCTTTCATGAATAAACATGTGCCTGAATTATGGTTTTTGGTGTGGATTCATACGCGTTAATCTTGATTAGCAAATACACTACTTTAAAAGTAGCATCTGACTATCTACATTTTTTCATGGGAAATTTCACATAATTAATCTGACTAGAGGATGTTTGCAATATGTCCATACATTCACACAATCTTAAAAAATAAAGAACTTCAGAAATGAAATTGTCATAATTAAAATTGTGTTCACACATGAATTCGAACATCATTACCTATATCTGTTACCATTTCAATATCTATTTTGGTCTCAAACAAATTCAGATTTCTGATGCCACCCTTTATGAAATGTGTCTTAGCCATTGCTTCCTCACAAGTTGCTATCTGTTTATCAAAACCTGTTTCTCTTCTTCAATTAAATAAACGTTTTTTTATGTAATTTCTCAATCTTTCTGGAGTGTATATTCATGTGTATGGAATTTGACATCAATATTCACGTAAGATCGTATGCATCTTGTTTCCATACCAGAAGTCAATGATTCGTTTTATTTTATTAGGATTTGAGATCTTGTAGTGTTTTTCATGTTAACGCTTATTGCCGTGCAAGGCGGCATGGTGGTGAAGTGTGTGTTGCTTATATCGTTCAGCTGCTAAATTGCACATACAATGTCGCACTTCGTGTTTTCAGGTGGATTACGGTGAGGCTATCTTCTTGTGGCGTGTAGATAAGAGAGACTTCCTTCTCTGGACCATTACTTGCATTGTGACCTTGTTCCTTGGTATAGAGATTGGTGTGCTTGCCGGTGTAAGCATAATGATCTTATTTCAGTATCTTATTTGAAATAATTTGAATTGTGGAGAAAATTGAATTCTTGCGCTTTTACCATCACGTGGAAGCTGCTTTAACATCAATGACGTATTATAATTGAGGCTTGGAACTTCTCAAATATCAGTAGCTAGTCAGTATCCGTTGTGTCTATATTTTATGTCCTACATCTTATTATTTTTTACTGAAGCTGTATTTCCTTCTATCGTCGTATACAGTTAATACAGTTATATATGATAGAAAATATAATTGTGTTCCCTTTACTTTCATTATGCCACTCTCGTATCTATTTTGCTTTTGATTCTGGATTAAGCACATCTTATTAATTGCCATGCTCCCCGTCCCCAACTGATGCTCAGGTTGGTGTTTCACTTGCTTTTGTCATCCATGAATCAGCTAATCCACATATTGGTAAGTCTTGTCTTCATTGTTATACATTGTCTCATAGCTCGAAGTAAAACTAACAGAAGAAATCACCTCTATTTTGGAGTATTGCTTGTTTTCTCTATACTTTTGAAACCTCATGTAAATCAGCAATAATTTACTGTTTGTTATTTATTAGTCTTTTATCCTTTCTCCTGAGACTTTGGTAGGTTGCATTATAGTTCTGGTTTCTGTAACAAACTTGGGGATTGCAATTTTATTTGTGGTTGAGGCCACATTGTGAATTATGAGATTGAGATGATTTCTGCAGCTATATTGGGCCGTCTACCTGGCACCACTGTCTATAGGAACACCCAACAGTACCCAGAAGCATATACTTACAACGGAATAGTGATTGTTCGGATAGATGCACCTATCTATTTCGCAAATATAAGTTACATCAAGGACAGGTGAGAATAAATGTTCTATGAAGTTGCATTGCATATTTTTTTCCTACTAACGCGACTTCACCTTTATTTAGTTATTTTATAAATCTCAAGCCATTAAGTTTTCTGTCACCAGGCTGCGAGAGTATGAAATTGAAGGTGATGGATCTACAAAACGTGGACCTGAAGTTACAAGAGTTCATTTTGTAATCCTTGAGATGGCACGTAAGTTTATTTTGGCGGTACTTCAAGCTCATGGTCCCTTCAATCTCTTGATAATCAATTCATTTGTAGAATTGGATTTTGCCATATGAAAATGGCTCATAGGTCTCTGCATTAAGCTTAACAATCACCAGGAATTTGATGAGGAAAAATTCTGAGAACATTTTAGGCCTCCAAATCTAGTCTCTCACTCGTGTATTTGAACATTGTTCTTTTTGTTTCAGCCATCACTTACGTAGACTCTAGTGCTGTTCAGGCTTTAAAAGACTTGCATCAAGAATATAAGTCACGGGACATTCAGGTACATCCGAAGTACTCATTGTCTTCTTTGATAAGATTAATTCAGATAATAACAGCTCGATTCAAATTCAGATTGCCATTTCCAATCCAAATCGAGAAGTTCTGCTGACGCTAACAAAAGCTGGAGTGGTCGACCTGATAGGGAAAGAATGGTATTTTGTTAGAGTACACGACGCAGTCCAAGTTTGTCTTCAACATGTGCAGAGCTTAAATGATTCATCACCATCCCCTAGGACGCCAATGTCAATGCTGGAGGACAAACCGAGCCTTTTCCAAAGATTTTTTAAATATAAACCACAAGAATCATCCCCATCTCAACTGGAATCAGGTAGCAGGCAAAGTCTCATCTCTAAAGATGAAAGCAATCATTTAGAGCCACTACTAACAAAGAAGTCATGATGAAATATTAATATATAGCTGCCTACATTTTATATGCTTGTAAAGTTGAGGCATCTCCATTTCTATTTTAATAATTATATAATC
Source organism: Primulina huaijiensis (assembly GCF_012295235.1). Classification (NCBI taxonomy): domain Eukaryota; kingdom Viridiplantae; phylum Streptophyta; class Magnoliopsida; order Lamiales; family Gesneriaceae; genus Primulina; species Primulina huaijiensis. Next base: position 235,205 of record NC_133313.1, read on the forward strand.
ATATTTATGGTTGGAATAATTTGTTGATTGTAAATTATATGTTTGATCCAATTTATGTAAGTGTTGTATAAGGTGTTTTTCAATTTGATTTGTGCTTTCTCAAAGCAACGCTTGTAAAAGCTCCACTGATAAGACATGCATTGAAGGCATGCCATGATCTAGGTGAATATTTGTTTGTAATAAAGATATTTGGATTGTAAAAAATATTTTTGGGTTGCGCATAAAGTTCATAAAAGGCCTGTGTAAAATTTATACACCATCCATAATTTTTCAAGTGCATTTCATGTGAAATCACCTATATTAACATATCTGTGATTGCCAACCTATTTGCTTTTGATTGAACAAAATCTTCTCCATATTATATTAGTTTTTTTTGTTTTTAAAAGGAAAGAGTTTTATGTGTAAAGAATATATGGTATAGCAAAATTAACTTATAATTTCTTAGCTTGCGTATTTAATGTAGAAAACAATTAATAAAATTTACGATCTCATTAGTTTTGCTGGTAAACTGTTAGCTTGATGTTTCACATGTTCACCTTTATTGTCAATGGTTTATATAATTGCTTGACTCTACATTGCTATTATTTACTCAATTGTTATCAACATAATACGAAAGTAGTTTATTTTGAATTATTACTCGACAAATATAACTAATTTCTTGCTATAACTACTCGAGCTTTAAACTGAAATTAAATTGCATCATCATTTGAAACTTGTAACTTTTATAACTAAAATCAATTCTGGTCGCTATAATTATTTAACTCTTAATTATATTAAATTTTATAGTATTGATGTTAGGATCGTGTTAGAGTTCAGAGGGATGAATAAACACTTTTGAAATTTTCTTTAAAAGATTGAGCTACAATAGCTTGTTCTTGAAATGTTCAAAAAAAATTAACTGAGCACCGATAAATTAAATCGAGTTTGGTTTTCAAACCAAGAGGAAGAAATTCAAAATAATCTCTGTAAAAATTGATTAAACATTTTGTAAAATATTTAAATGATATACAAGTTGAATGTGTAAAAAAGTTTTGGTTGAAGCATTTTATCAAATACTTTTTATGTAATATTTTGTTATTTGAAAAACAGAAAAACCGCTTCAACTATGCTTACCAAAAACAGTAGCAAAAGTAATTAAATACAATAAATAAATATATACGAATTTATTTATAGATGTTCGAAGACTAACAACTCAAACATCACCCCTTCTTCCCATTTGAATGATTCACTAGAAGACAATTATTTATTCAACAATTTGTAAAAATCCATTCGATTTAGGAGTTATCCATTGCCTGATCGAAACTCTTAGTACACTCTCGATTTTGGGTTGCGACATCACAATCCACATAATGTTTAACATCTTTTATGTAAAGATTCAAACACAATTTTTAAGTCTTTGTGTGATCAATAAACTAAACTTTGAAGATCATATGTCTTGTATACGTTAGTGATTGTGTGCAAGAAATTAATACATTATACTGTATATACTCTCAAATATATCCTCACACACAAGGGAAAAAGTTTCTATTAAGCTAATATATCTATTTAGACTCTCCTTCTTGTGCTTGCTCTCATTTTATCTAATTTCTTCATGTAAGGTGCTCATGCTTTGAATCTCTTTCAAAAACTTATATTTGATCTTCAAGATGTCGTATACATAGCGTCCAAGAGTGATATATACGTTAGATACAAGAATATGACCGTTGGAAAAGGTTATGTACCATTTCTGATAGTGCAACAGTCATATTTAACTTTCTGCCAGGTTGCTGGTGCGGTCCGGTTCTAGAAGCAAAATGGTTGAATGAATGAACAGTCGGATGATCAAAACGGTTGAATGCATCTAAACGGTTGGATGAGCAAAATGGTTTAATGCATGTGGTCAGGGCCGATGATTATAACTCTTGATTCTTTGATTTATGGGCAAAGTGGTAAACATGAAAGTTGTATCCCTATCTTATCTTTCCACGAAATGAAGAATCACTTAATATTGAGTTCGTACGAGAGAGATATGCTTGAAAAACCAGCACTGCTCATGTACAGCTGAAGTTGTATCCGTGTTGCAGACGAACAAATTCATCACAATTTATCAGCTTCTTAATCTTCGATTTAGACTTCAACCTTCGAATATGTTTGTATCTTTGTATTATTTTTCCAATGCATGTTGAATCGTTCCATTGCGATAATCGAGCTAAAAGATATGACCAAAATACCGTAGCTGGTCTATCAGGTAGTCCGAATCGAGGATGTTTGGCCGGTCGGAACTTGCTACCGCCATTTCGACTCGATAACCTCCGAATTCACTCGACCGACCTTGTCAGATTTTTAGTTTGATTTCATTTAAGTTCCAACTTGTCAAATATCTCGATTTGACTTCTTGTAACTACACACTTGAATAAATATGTATGAAACACAACAACAAGTTTTGATATCATCAAAATAAAGATTGTTAGTGTTTCCGCAACCCAACAATCTTCTCCTTTTTTATGATCACACATTTTGATAAATATGTCTAACATATTTATCTCCTTTTTTGTGAGAGTCAAAAAGGTTATTTTTTTAAAAAAAATTAATCACAAAGTTTTTATCCCCCTCAAGATTTATATGCAGTTTCCCTCTTAAAATTATAATTAGCTCTTTTCCTAAATTTTTGAATATTTGAAATTGATAAAAAGCAAAGGGATGGCTAACCAATGTAAATGTTTTTAAAATATGATAATTACAAAAATATGCAATGTGCAATTAATAACAAAAAAATATACAACACATGAATACATGAATCCAACATCTAGCTTCAACAAGAATAAGCAACTCAAACTCATAAATTTCAATCAATATAAAATCAAGACATGTTTCCCAATTTCAAAATTCATAAACATTAAATGTGTTCATCATTAGTCATTAAAAAAAATCAACAAATGTAAGAGAATTGCTAACCAAACTACCATAAGATGAAATATCTAATTGACGTTTTACTCAAGTACAATAAAATAAATAAATATTGGAGCAATGGTACAAAGTTTTCTTGATAATATGTGACTGCGATATGAACATAATTGTCTTTTCCTTGATGAGTGCGACATCCTTGAACTTCTTGACAAAAACAACAAGGTTGCTACAGATGCCAGAAATCTCAACTATGCATAAATATGTTAGGAAAATATGAAAATTCGAATTTTTAAAGACCAAAATCAGTTTCAAATGCTCTTTCAAGAACAATTATCTTTAATACCACTTGTTAGGATCAGGTTAGAGTTTAGAGGGTGAATAAACTCTTTTAAAACTTTCTTTAAAAGCTTGAGCTACAATAGCTCATTCTTGAAATGTTTAAAACAATTACCAGAGCATCGAGAAATTAAATTGAATTTTGTTTTCAAACAAAGTGGACAAAACTCAAAATAATTCCTCTAAAAATCGATTAACATTTTGTAAAAAATTTAAAATGTACGCAAGTTGAATGTGTAAAAATGGTTTGGTTGAAGCATTTTATTAAGCACTCTGTATGCAATATTTTCGTATTTGAAATACACACAAATGTTTTAAATATGGCCACAAAAAACAATAGCAAATGTAAGGAAATGGAATAAATAAATAAACATGAATTTGTTTATAATTTCAGTTAGGTCTTATGTTGTTAGTAGAATTGTTATATATTACGATGATGTTTGTTGCATATGCTCAGCCTTCAGATGATGTTTCTATTGGACAAGTTACATGAATAGTGCTGGGACAGGATAGAAGTGAATGATCAGGTGTGTCTAGTCAAAGAAATAATGTAGTTGATAGTAGATAGAGATAGTATAGTTATTGTCGTAGTCGAGTTATGTATTGTGTAATTATTATATTGTCTCTAATACACTGATGTAAATAGTAAGTAAATTGCACTATTTTTTCGTATATACATTATATTATGACATAGTCGAAAGAAATTTTTTATGCCTATTACGTTACATATTGTATGACTACGTGCCAAGATTTGGAGTGCAACATTTGTTGGTATCATAGCATATGTTAGATGTTTGGGATTGTTCAGAGTTAGGTTTGTGATGAGAGAGCTGGCGGGTGATATTATCTATTTGTGTCTATGCATTTGACTTTTTTTTTTTATGATTTGTTGTTCTTTAGCTGCATATGCTTTTTTGCGAAGAATGTGATAATGGATTGTAATTGTTAAATATTATGTTTAACAATTTGATTTTCAGTGATGACAACTAGGGAACAAGGACATCCATATGAGAGAATGGATGAGGTTGACAGTGTGTTTGAGCAGATGAATTCATTTCCACCTCCTTCTACAGTAAATGTACCTGCAGAGAAACCTTTATTGTTTGGTGAGTTGAGTCTGACACAATTTAGTAGTTATCTTCTTCAAGATTTGATAGTTCCGAGACTAAGAAACGAGCGGAAAAGTGTATTGAGAGGCTAGCAGATATTTGTGATTGTCATTTGTGCCACGTCTGCTTGGTTACGATTAGCTATATTCCATCTTCCGGGAATGTACTATTGTGGTGGCAGACGAATGAGGCTAGATTGAGAGCACGTGGTCGTACTGATGATTGGTATGTGTTTCGATCTCGTTTTATTGATAAGTATTTTTCTATTGCATCCAGAAAAAAGAAAGAATAGAATTTTAAGAGTTGAGATAGGGGAGTATATCTGTTGCTAAGTATGAGTCTCAATATTCTACTCTACTGAAGTATGTGTAACATGTTGCTATGAATGTTCATGCTAAGATGATGCATTTCTTGATAGTGCTGAAGTTACAGATGTTTGATCATGTGCAATTAAAAAACCTGGTATTGTTTGAGGATGCAGTGACGATGGCTGAGATGACTGAGTTAGTGATGCAGGAGTATGGACTTCAGAGACGATTACCAGAGCTGACTAGGGAGTCGTTGCGATCATAGGGTCAGTCCTTTAAAGTTCAGAAAAGTTCATATTCTTCTACATCCTCATCTGGGAAGTGTCGATTTGATTCACGACGTGTTGAAAGCCATGGGATAGTTCTCAGTCTGTTCAGGGACAGAGACGGGAGTCTAGAGTGGTGAGGTGTTTTCGTTGTGGGAGACATCATCTGATCAAACAGTGCACATAAACCGAGATAACATGTTATGAGTATGGTGGTGTGGGTCATATGGAATAAGAGTGCCCTAGTCGTGAGGGGCAATAAGAGTCCAGGAGTGATAGAGATAGATCCTCAGAGAGAATAGGACGACAACCTCAGTAGTCTACACCACGACCTTATGGGGAATAGACATGTATGTAAAGAGTTGATCCACCTCAGGCACATGTGTATGCTTTGACACGAATGTAGGCAGATGAGGCACGAAAGGATATGATAGCGGGTAAGTGTTATTTATGTTTTTATCTTGCTTATATTTTTTTTGATACAAGTGTCTCGCATATTTTTATATCGTCGAGGTTTGTTATTGAACATCATATGTGTCCGTCTCCATTTTCTATGTCTCTTTCTATTACGACACTCTCTAGAGTTGATATATCAGTCGTATCTATCATATCAGATTATGTTATTGCTTATGAGGTTTACAAGTTGAGATCTGACATGATAATCCTTGAGATGATTGATTTTGATTGTCATATGGGAATGATGTGTTGTGAAGATATTTTGTGATTGTTGATTGTTATCAATTAATATTATATTTCTACAAAGATAGAGAGAGAGTTGGATATTTTAGGGGAAGAGTTCTCGTCTCGTGTTCCGTTGGTATCTGCTATCCGGATCTCTCGGTTATTGGAGCATGGACATGGGGGTTATCTGATTTATGCTATAGATGTGATGGAGAAGAATAAAGAGGTGAGAATAGAGGAGATACACGTAGTTGTTGAGTTTTCTGATGTATTTCTTGATGAGATTCTAGGCTTCCCACCAGTATGTAAGGTGGAGTTTGGTATCGAGTTGATGTCAGATACTTCCTCTTTCTCCCGTGCTCCTTACAGAATGGCACCAGTAGAGCTAAGAGAGTTGAAAACCTAGTTACAGGAATTGCTAGACAAGAGATATATTTGTCCTGGTGTTTAGTCTTGGAGTGCACTAGGCCTATTTGTAAAAAAAATACGAAACGATGCGACTTTATATTTACTATCTACAGCTGAATAAGATAACAATTAAGAATACATATATTTTCCCTCATATTGATTATTTTTTTATAAGTTGAAAGGGACCTCAGTGCATTTGGAAAATATATATCTATTATAAATATGGAATGTATGTTTACTTTAAACTTCCCCTCTTGTTTTAAGAGAATAAAAATTACCATAATTGTTTTTTTCGCATATACATTTTTTAATAGTAAATTTTGTTAAAGCTAATTTACATTGTAAAAAATTAAAATATAAATTAAATATATTGAATTTTTATTTTGTCCACTATTTTATACACATATGCTGAATAGTTTATACAACTAATATCCATTTACATGCATTACGTGCTTATGCAATTTCAATATTTGTTTAAACGTGAATAATTTTTATTATTTTAAAGTAATGATTTTTTTTCATTTTTTAATTTGGAGTAATAGATTATCCAAAAATTTAAAAATATAGATAAAGATAAGATTAAATATATAAAAAGAAAGGTTATTTTAGGAAAATAAAAAAATCATTTATGTAATTAGAANAAAGTTAAAACTTTGGATAAATTAATGGGGCAAAATTTGGACTGATAAATTTGGTAGTTTAAATAATTGGAAAACCTTTATAAAATCAAAATCGATTATCAACTTCTTTTTTTTTTTAATCATCGTTATCAAATTTAATTACCTAATCAATAAATCATTTTTAAAAGCAATCAAGGAATATTGGAGTTAGGAATTAAAATGCTCAAATATGCAAAAGCCTCGATCGTTTGCTACATGTGGAGCTTTGTAACCCATGCATTTAAATAATTAATTAGTTGATTAATTGCACCATATAATTATACAACCAATTATACACAATTTTAATTATCTTTAGTATTTCTCTCGTGAGACGGTCTCACGGATTTATATCATTGAGACGCATTAATAACTCTCATATTTACACTAATAAATAATACTTTTTACATAAAAAATAAATTTTTTTAACAAATGATCTAAATATGATATTTGTCTCATAAAATTGACTCGTGAGACCGTCTCACAAATTTTTTTGTATTTTTATCTTTATTTATTATGCCAATCCCAACATTTGATACTTAGATAATAGTATTTCATCATTTGGCTGAGTTTCTCTTTCTTTATTTTTGTTTTTTTTTTAAAAAAAAAAAAGGCTGTGTAGAATTAATAAATTTGGGGAGTTACCATTATTACTGTGTCAACTGCACCAGAAACTAGTAGTAATTCATCTTCGAAAAGAAACCTTCAAATTATTTGTCGAAGGTAGGTAATTTTGTCAGATCCGATTTAATGCTATTTGTACTTTGACTACTCAACCACCCTTTATAATTAAAACATGTACTAATAAAGATTTCCTAATTTGAAATTTGTATTACGAGTTCAATACAGTCAATATTCAAGGAATTTATTAAACATAACTTTAAAAAAATATTGTAAATATATATATATATATATATATTATTTATTTATTATTAATTACTAAAAGATGAGACTCGTAGAGAAACTAAATTTGGCAGGTCAACTTTAAACTTCCATTGTAGTAATTATTATCCTGTTTATATTTTTTTAGTAGTGATTTTTCTTCAATTAAATTTAGATTTATTCACTATTTTACAAGCACAATATATATGATGAAATAATAATTATATGTTTTGTCAAAAAGAATACTAGTATACATAATGCACACATTGATGAATAAAAATTAAACATAATACGAATAAATTTTGAATAACTATGTACCATTAATTAAAGTTAAATCACTCAACCTTTAATAATAATAATAATAATAATAATACTTTACGATTATAATATAGTATGGGGCAACATCTTTTTAAATATTAATAAATTGATGATCATTTGCCAACTGCCAACACAAAACTTAAAGACGACCCCATATAATTTATCGTTTGTACATACACCAACTGGCAAATAAAATTGTGCTTGCTTTTTTCCAAAATAAACTGGATTTTAAATCCATCCGTAAATCTTCACATTCGATTCCCATTTTTTTTTTCAAAAAATAAATTAAAAACCTAAAATCACATTCCTGTCATGATCTTTACAAGTCTGAACAAATATATATATTATTTTTTTAATCGGTATAGTTGAATTTACNTTATATTTGTATTGTTTCTCTGATGTCAACTTTTATGATAATATGAAGGTCTTATATGATCTAATAGTATAAAATATGTGAACCCGATATTGGAACAATTTTATCATATAGGTTTATATGTTAATAATTATGTCTTGTGAATTGTTTTTTAAGTTACACCCAAAATTAAAGTGATTAGTTAAAGTTTTTTGGGCTTTAATATATCTAATAAGTTGTGGGTCTTTAATGTGTAGAGAAATGAAGCGTGATTTCTGTTTTGATGATTAACTATAACAGAAATATAAGAAGATAATGCTAGACATTATCTATTTTCGAGTTATGGTCCCCAGATCACGTGTAATCGTGTTCCTATTCTCTACATACATTATAGAAAATAGATCATAGGAGAAAACTAAAGTGTTCTCTCAAGTAAGAACACGTCGATCTAGAAGATCAGGAACTCGTTTTTAAGACGTAAGATTTATGGCTTCAAGTACGCTTTCTCTTAAGTTTTAGGTCAAATTCTTAATGATTTAGCATGATTCATTATGTGGTTATATGGATTTTTCTCAACATCTGTCTCAGAGATATTCATGCTTGAATAATTGGGATTTGTTTAAAGTTTATGAATAATATTTGGATCCAGATCTAGAAAAAAAAAATTTATATAGCTTCAGATCTAGAAAAGATTTTGGTTGAAAACAAATTTTGAGGATTTGATATAGATATTTTGGCTGAAAATTTTATATATTTGGTCTGAAGATTTCTATTTTCAGTCTAATTTTTTATTTATAAAAATTATTTAGAGGAAAATTGAAAATTTGGGTAAAATATTTCACCAAAAATCGATCTAGGGCACACCTACGCACCCAAGACTGTCCTGGACAGGCCCAGGCGTGCAGGGGCGTGATTTCAGGGCACCCAAATTTTTACATTTTTTTTAAGCATTCAAGTTATTCGGTTTAGGTAAAAAAAAATTTAAATTATTCAAATAATGATAACGTTATATGTATTTTAAAATAGATTGATTGAAATAAAATGTAGTCAAAATGACCTCTTTTATGGAGACCAATCTTATTTTAAAATATAAAAAAGTTTTTTGGTGTATGTAATCTGTATGGATATTGTTCGGCCCAAAGGAAGTTCAATATTTAATATAATTGCATATGCACTTTTGATGGTAAACATGTGACATTTGTTCGATTTTTCATGCGAATAATAAATCGACCAAAAGAAGGTTTTTATTTGACATGATAGTTGCTATCAGCGTTTGACTGTTGCGCCAGGATATCACTTACTTGTCAATCTTTTGTCCAAATATAAAACATTAATGAAGTGATCGGTGTCCTGTTATAGGTTTTACGTTATTTGAATTTATTGATTATTTTATTTGGATTTTATGTTTAGTTTTGAATCATGCGAATATTCATTCCGATATTAATTATATTTCTATGTCAAATGACTCAAATTTTAAAATGTGGCTAGAGAATTTATTGTTACTTATTTGGACTTTGCGATAAGGGTTGACTATCCTCCCATCATTATGGATAAGAGTACCTCTGATCAAAAGAGGGATTTTGAAAAGTGAGAGAGGTCGAATCACATGTGTATGATTATAATTAAACGAGCCATTCAGAAAACATTAAGGGACACAATATTTAGCGACATTTCTATGTCTAAGGAATTCCTTAAAACCTCGAAAATAGGTTTGCTAAGAGTGAAAAATATAAAGTTAGTACACTCCTGGCAAGCTTAGTTTCAATGAGGTACATGGGTAAGGGCAATATAAGGGACTACATCATGAAGATGTCTTATCTTGCTTCGAGGTTGAAAACACTGAAAATTGACCTATTTGAGGTTTGCTAGTGCATTTGGTTTTGATATATCTCTCTCTACCGTTTAACCAGTTTAAGGTGAGCTATAACTGTCAGAAAGAGACTTGGTCTCTGAATGAGAAAATATCACACTGTGTTCAGGAAGAGAAAAGGTTAAAGTAAGACAAGATAGAAAGTGCTCACTGTGCCTCTACCTCGAAAGATGAAGGAAAGAAGATGAATGACAAAGAAACTGCAGATACACATCCTCCAAAAAAACAACAGAAGAATCCTAGTGATTCTCAGTGTTTTGGTTGTTTTTTTTGTGGCAGTGTTGAGCATATAAAGAAGAAATGCACAAATTATCATGCTTGGTGTACTAAGAAATGTTTCCCTGGACTGCTAAAAACCAAGTGATTATTGTTGATGACGGCAACGAAGTTAAAGTTGAAGCAATATAGAAATTTACATTATCGTTAAAGACTGAAATATATTTGGATATTTTTGAAAATTTTATTGTACCATCTTCTAGACGAAATTTGATTTTCATCTTTGCATTGGAGAAATTCGATTGCTCTTGTTCATTTAGAAATGAAATATTCAGTTTATTTCATTATTCAAAATTGGTTTGTTTCAAAATAAGATAATCTTTATTCTTTGGATTTTATTGCTTCATTTAATGAATCACTATAAACAAGTAGAGACACTAAAAAAAATTAACTAGAGAGAATTCAGCTACGTTATGTCACAAAAAATTAGGTCATATCTCTGAAAGATAATAAGAAGACTTGTGTCAGACAAAATTCTCGAGCTTTTATGCTACACAGATTTTAATAATTGTATGAAAGAAAATCAAACCAACAAAAAAATATTTTAAGCTAACGGGATTTCAGGCATCTTAGAACTTATACATACTGATATTTGTAGATTATTCCCTTCGGATTCTTGGAATGGTCAACGATATTTTATAACGTTCGCACACAATTTTTCAAGATATATCTTCATTTATCTCATTCATGGAAAGAAACAATCATTGGATGTGTTTAAAAGTTATAAAACTGAAGTTGAAAACCAACATGGCTTAAATATTAAAAGTGTTAGATTTGATCGTGGTAGTGAATACTATGTTAGATATGATGGATCAGGGGAACAATGTCCATGACTTTTTGCTAGATTTCTAGAAGAATGTGGTATCATCCGACAATACACTATGCCGAATTTGCCCACTATGAATGATGTTGCTGAAAGACGAAACAGAATGCTTAAGGACATGGTGAGGAGTACGATTAGTCATTCTACATTACCAGAATCACTATGGGGAAAAGCACTAAAAACCTCAATTTATATCTTTAACAGAGTTCCAACTAAAGTAGTGACCAAAACTCCTTATAAACTTTGGATAAACAAAAAGTGTAGTCTTAATAATTTGCATGCTTGGGTATGTCCAACTGAGGCAAATCCTTACAAGCCTAATGAAAAAATGGATCAAAGACGATAATTTATTATTTTATTGGATACTATAAAGATCTCGATGGTACAAGTTTTATGATCCCACAAGTAAGTCAATTTTTGAGTTGGGAAATCCCACTTCTTTGAGGATGCTGAGTTTGCAGTGGGAGATAAAGTAAGAGATATTATTTTTTTAAAAGGAACATGTAAATATCCCCACATGTGTTTTGGGCATTCATCAGGATTATATTCCTCACCTTGACCAAGAAACAAAACAAGAAGACAATATTGGAGATCCTCTCATTCCAGATGAACAAGCTCAAGCACCTCCAAAACTTATGTCATTAAGGAGATCCACTAGAGAGCGGAGAAATGCAATGTCAAATGATTACATTGTATTTCGTCAAGAACATGAGGCAGACAATGTAATGATGTAGGATGATCTTATCAATTTCCGTCAAGTCATGAAAAGTTTTGACTCTCAAAAGTGGAATGATGTCATGAATGAGAAGATAAAGTCTATATGGATCTTGTCACATTGCCTAAAGGTGTGAAGCGTATTGGTTTCAAATAGATATTTAAAACCAAGAGATATTCGAAATAAAATTTGGAAAGATATAAGGCTCGTTTTATCGTTAAAGATTTTATACAGAAAGAAGACATTGATTATAAATTGACTTTCTCTCCAGTTTTTTCAAAAGATTCTTTAAGGATTATAATGGGTTTGGTAGCTTATTTCGAAATTGAGTTACATCATATGAATATAAAGGATGCGTTTTTAAATGGTGACATTGATGAAATGATTTATATGATATATCTAGAAAATTTTGTGTCTAGAGACAAAATAATACGATTTGCAAACTCAAGAAATCTATCTATGAGCTCAAACAGTTATCTTGACATTGATATTTCAAGTTTTATTTAATGATCATATCATTTGGTTTTGAGATGAATTTGATCAATGATTGTGTATACCATAAGTTTAATGAGAGTAAGCATATTTTTCTGATTTATATGTTGAGGATATCCTACTCACTAGCAACAATATAGAGCTGTTGCATAACCAACGGATATCTCTGTGGCTAAGGGAGGCAATTTTAGTCTCCCTCGGTATCCTAAGAATGATTTTGTGGAAAATGATATGCAAAGGATTCTCAATGCCTCGAGAAGTGGGGAATCTAATGTGTTGCTCAAGTTTATACACTTTATGATATGAGAACATGAATGAAATGTTGGGAAGATGTTTAAATAATCTAAGATTAAAGTATTGAAAATCAGTCAAACGAATCTTTTGTATTTATATAAAACAAAAGATTACATGTCTATGTATAGGAAGTTTAGATCAGTTTGAGATCATTTTGTCGACTAAATCTGATTTTATGGTATGCCATATTTGCTGGCAAAAGGTGTTGTCTCATGAAAGAATGCTAGAAGGTTATTTATTATAGCATTTTTATCATGACAGTAGGTTTTATAGTTTTTTATGTTGCATTCAATCAAGTTTATGGCTTTTAAATAATAGTTCAGAGTGGATAATGGTCTATAAATCACTTCGGTACAACCTCCATAATTGTGGATCCAATTATTAAGGGACTATCACCCAAAAAGTTTTTTGTACGTACACATTATTTGCATGAGTGTTTGGTCAATTCAAAATATTTAGCTTCTGTGTGCGTTTGTAATTTTAGATGTTTTATAGACATGTTCAGCAATTCAGTTTGTGGCTATGTAAAGTTATTTCTGCAGAAATAAATGTCAGTTTATTCACTCTAATTTTGGTTAAATTTTGATCTCAATAAGGTTTAAGAAGGACCTTTTGACATGTTGTGATCATATTGCATGAATTTTTTATATTACACATCCGCTTCATAATACATGTCATTTAGTTGTATTGAAATATATGACTATCGATGAGTCTAGTTACCTTGATCATATGTCGGTGTGATTGATTGACCATATTTTTGAGCTCATAAGGTTATATTCACAAGCATAATTATAAAGTTACACATATAGCTCAAGTGAGAGATTGTTAGATCAATTTTATTTATATTGGTTTATATGTGAATAATTATGTGTTGTAAATTGTCTATTAAGTTAAACTCAAAATTAAAGTGATCAATTTAATTTTTGATTAGTGGGCATTAATGTATATAATAAGTTGTGAGCATTTAATATGTAGAGACATAAGTATAATTTCTATTTTTATGATTAACTAAAACAGAAATATTTGAAGATAATGATATACGTTATCAATATATGAATTATGATATTAGGATCGTGCATAATCACGTTCCTATTCTCTATCTCCATGATGGAAAATAAATTATAAGAAAAAACTAAATAATTCTCTCAAAGAAATACGCTTTGATCTGGAAGATCGGGAATCAAACTTTTTTATTGTGCTCTTCAATATAGACATAGAGTAAGAGATGCGAAATCCAAATGGTACTCTCATCTTTATTAATGAAGTTGGGTTAACGTTGGATTTTATTGAATTATTATTACTTTGAATTATCGTATTCAATTGTTGTGGTCCAGAACGAAAAGTATCGAGCCTTTTTTATTTGATCAATGAAGGGCGTGTAATTGTTTGACAGATAGGCTCAAATTAGCTGTCTTCTTGTCACTAAAAGACGATGCACGGAATTTATCATTAATTCCTGAACAACATTACCTCCACATGATTTTCTACAATTTTTATCTTTTTTTTGAACAAAAAAACAAAAAAAAATAGCTGATACAGCGCCATTTTATAATTTTTTGAAGTTATCCTAACATGAGTAATATTATATTTGATAATATTTTGCTGTCATAATTAATTTTACGAAGGTAATAAAAAAAATACTAGATATACAAATATATAATTATATATTTTGTGCTTGAGGTTATTAGTTTTGTTGCAAGGAAATATAAACAACTTATTTTTCCATTTTTTTTTTATCAATAATAGTATATAGAATTAAAAAAAACAATATCATGATATATTGCTTAAAATGATAACACTTTTTTATTTAAATTTTGAAGAATTCTTATTTTTTCGATTTAGCATCGAGATTAATATCTATATACCTATAAAAGTATAGATGATAGAAACTATTTCAATTGTGAACGAACATAATTACTTTTTACATGTTTACTTATTCTCATTATCAAGTAACACATCATGTGTTACTTTCACATTTTGTGTATAAATAATTAATACTAATTAGCCACATTTTAGGGTTATGATTTTGTGTTTTTGACTTTCTCCCCTTGATTTTATTTCATTATAATATTTAATTATGGTACATTGCATTCTATTTTATTTTTTAAAAAAAACATTTTATTTCATTCTATACATATAAAATTATGGATGATGAAATTTTTTTCCAATTGTAAATATTTATATTTTGTTTGTATGTAGCAAAATAAGTCATCTCTATGTTTTTAAAAGTTTGAGCTAATCTTTTTTAAAAAAAAATCACAATTAAATTTACTTAATATTAATATTAATTATTTTTCTCATTTTAATAATTTCTTGGACTTTCATTTAATTCTAAATTAAATTACTTATGTTATTTATTGGGCTCATTTTAATAATTTTATTGGAGTTTCATTAAAATTCTAAATTAATTTATTATGTTATTTGTTGCGCTATTCACTCTCATTAGAATAAACAATGAATTATTAAAAATAATTATAATTTGATTAAATTTAAAAAAAAACTTCAAAAATTTATATATATGAAAGACTTATGATATAGTGTCTGAATGCTTTAAATGGAAAGTTATCTAAATGAATTCAATATTAAATATATTGACAAATGAAAAAAAAAAAGTAAAATCACCATTATCACTTTTAAATTAAATAAATGAATTGGGAAAATTATATTTAATCAAATTTTTTAAAATTTATTTTTTAAAATTATTAATTTCTAAATGTATGAACAAATATAATAATTTATAACCCAAAATTTAATTGTGATTTGAAATATTATTAATAAAAAATTACTAAAATTGAATCAGAAGTACCTATAAAAAGGTGAATGAAATGAACCGTTCATCCACATACATAATATGATATGATACTTGAAATATATATATTCTATTTTATTTAATATCCCCATCATTATATATTATCAAATAGTACTTAATTATAATATAATGTCATGACAATTTATTTGCATTTGTAGAGTTATTCTCATACACATATATAATGACGATTATATTGACAAAAGGTAATCAAACATTAATTAAACAAATTCAATAATTAATTAATTTAAATGAAAAAATATAATATGTTATTTTTTTTAATAAATTGATTTCATTACTAAAAATATTTCGATATGTGGGGCTGAATTATAATTATCTTATATAATATTGTTTGTCCTTTTGTTGTTTAAATGTAGAAAAATGTGGCCCGTGTGAATTTTTGTTGAATAAGATAAACATGTGCACATTTGAATCGAAAGAATGTAAATAGAATAATTCAGTGTAAATATTTATTTAATTAATATGACAATTAATTGGTTTATAATGAAATGATTATAAGTTAATNATGAATTGGGAAAATTATATTTAATCAAATTTTTTAAAATTTATTTTTTAAAATTATTAATTTCTAAATGTATGAACAAATATAATAATTTATAACCCAAAATTTAATTGTGATTTGAAATATTATTAATAAAAAATTACTAAAATTGAATCAGAAGTACCTATAAAAAGGTGAATGAAATGAACCGTTCATCCACATACATAATATGATATGATACTTGAAATATATATATTCTATTTTATTTAATATCCCCATCATTATATATTATCAAATAGTACTTAATTATAATATAATGTCATGACAATTTATTTGCATTTGTAGAGTTATTCTCATACACATATATAATGACGATTATATTGACAAAAGGTAATCAAACATTAATTAAACAAATTCAATAATTAATTAATTTAAATGAAAAAATATAATATGTTATTTTTTTTAATAAATTGATTTCATTACTAAAAATATTTCGATATGTGGGGCTGAATTATAATTATCTTATATAATATTGTTTGTCCTTTTGTTGTTTAAATGTAGAAAAATGTGGCCCGTGTGAATTTTTGTTGAATAAGATAAACATGTGCACATTTGAATCGAAAGAATGTAAATAGAATAATTCAGTGTAAATATTTATTTAATTAATATGACAATTAATTGGTTTATAATGAAATGATTATAAGTTAATTAGGAAAATATATGCAGAGGTTATATTTCTAAATATATATTTTTTTTAAAGATAGTATATGCATTAAATTTTTTATTTATGATTATTTGCTATTGTTAATATGAATTTGAGTTACACGAGTTGATTTGTAATTATTTATATAATATTAAATTTACATTTATCACTCCACTTGTCATTGCATTGTATATATTTACTATTTAATTTACGTTATTTATTTATTTTATATTTGTTACCATTAAATTTATATTTTCATATCATTATGGTATAACTATTGTTCCTGAAAAAATAAAAATGTTAATAATTATTTTACTTAATTTTAATTGTCCACTTGTGAAAATCTCAAATCATCTACATAAATTGAAAGACTTCTTAGGGACATAAAATTTTAATATCACTATATTGTTTTTATTAACTTTAATTTTTTAACATTATTTATTCTTATGTTAATGAGTCAATGACCATGAATGTCAAATTAAACGCTAAAATTAATCACGATTTAAATTCTATAATAATTATTCCTCCCTTCAATTTATTTGAAACTAACAAAAGCTCCACCTTATTGCAATTTTTGTTTAGAATATTTGTAAATTGCTAAGGACTTAAGATTAAAAAGTTTGATATTTTCTTAAAATTGCATTTGGTGTCATAGATTTTGCCTCCGGTTTCTCTCGAAGAAGTGCACATCGAAGTCAAACTATAATAATACAAGTTTTTGAGATTGAATTATATTATATATAATTAGTGTCAATGTGCTAGTTACTTAAAATGTGTGGATAAAATAAAAACACAGCGTTGAAATAATTAGGTTAAAAGTAGATATTGTGTAGAGTTTTAGGGCACACACAAAAGTGCATTATCCTTATTTTTTCTTCTTGTAATCACGAATTTATCGATAAATTATTCAAAAGAAGAATAGTTAACAAGAAATTACAATAATTCAAAATCTTTTGTCGATATAGATATATAGTTGTTTCAATGAGTAAAATATATACATCACATGCTATAAGCTTTAAATGAGCATCAGTACTTATCACAATAAATGATACAACGCAGCATTATTGACTTTGATAAACTTGAATATTGAAATCTAAAATTTAGTCATCAACGCCAAATAAATATTCAATCAAAATTTTCTATTTATTAATTTTTAGAATATACTTGATTTTGTTATCGATTAAATATTTATGATAAACTAAATACTTATCGGCCACTCTTCAGTTCAATCCCAATCCCAATCTCAGCCGGATTAAAACTATGACAAGAAAGCTCTCTCACAACGTATATCTCCACTGACAAGATTCGGATCCAAAATTTTGTTTAGATTTTTTTTTTTTTTTTACATATTCATAAATATAGTAGGTCCTAGGTAGTTCGGATTTAATGACGTAAATTTTGTATGTTTGGACAAAGAATAGGTGAAAAAGGAAATAAGGCAGACCATCCTTCAGTTTCATTGGCTGCATTATTAAGTGAACAATTCACTTTCATTGGTTGAATGATGTACTTTTAAGACAATGAAAATATATACAATATAACAGGTTGGAGCTGATAGTTATTTGGGTAACCAAAGAAGTAATCTGAATCAACGAGTAGCAACTTTTTTTCATGCATATATATATGAAAAATTACAATAATTTATGAAGTATCAGTTTTGAACCAAACTGTTTCAAGAATACCAATAAAGTGAAACAAATCAAAGAGCTAGAGTTCTTGATATAATTGAAAAACAGAAATAAAAAGTTAAAACAACCACAGCCCAATTTTTAGAATGAGATAACATAAGATGGATGCGTGTATATATATATTTCAGTGCTGCTTGTCAGGTTTCAAGTCGGAAGCGAAAATGCAGTCTTCGAGCCTGAAAAAACTCAAGTATTGGTGGTTGATCCATCCATATCTGTGAGTGAAAGGATTGAAAAGTGTTTTGGGAGGATATCTGTCGAGGCAATCTGCCCAAACATTCGGATCATCCAGGTCTCTCATCACTTCCCACACACAATTGTTGCATTTGAAGCCGGCACCGAAGCTGATCATGAATATCCGATCACCCTTCTTTAGCCTCTTCTTGGCCTCCATGTACCCCAGAACATACCACAGCCCACCCGCCGAGGTGTTGCCGAATCGGTGTAGGGTCATCCTAGCCGGCTCCAGGTCGTACTCGCTCAGCCCCAAACTTTTTCCCACTCCATCTATTACCGCCCTGTGGGCGAAAAAAATCGATAAAATATATAGAAATATTATTAAAATCATTATGTAAATTGATATATTTTAAGTTTTGATGCTTTTCAAATTATATCTTTCTCCCATAAGCTGTCTTTTTTTGGGCCAATTGTAATAATTTGAACGAGAAATATTTAGTGTCATATCAACAATGTTCTATCATTATATCAGCGATATGACGACATAAGATTAACAAAAAAAACGTAAGGCATTAAAACAAAAATTAAATGACTGAACCTGGGACCTTTGGACGAATTTGACTATTCTCCTTAGTATAATATTAAAATTAAACCCAAAAAGGCATTTTCACGTATCAATGTGTAGTTATGGATTGATTAGATATTATTATTAGTGGGATATATAGCTACGGTACCTGCCACCAGGATGAATGCAGAAGTGTTCCACACCAGACTTGAGATTCAAGCCTTGGCCAACCCCTTCCAGAATGGGATTCTTCTGCTTACCCCATCGCAGAGAAACCAACACATAACGTAGCAACTCCCATGGCGGTAGGATTTTAGGCAGCAGCACTTTCAAGTTAATGATAAATGCCTTCGCAGCAGCTTTGGTAAGTTTCTTGGTCAGACGAAACCCTTTGTAACCTTCGTCATCCTCAACTTGAATGCAACATTCATATGCTTCGTCATTCGAACCGAAATGGGTTCTTACCAAAGTCTTCAATTTGAAGTTTGCGCGATGTTTAAGATCCGGGTTGTTCGTGAAAAGCATTGAACACCCGCCGGAACGGAACAGGCAGTTCGAAAGCATCATGGATTTCTCTTTGCCGCAGTACCAGTTGGGTCCTAAAGATTCCGTGCTTACCACTACAGCAAAAGCTCGTTTTTTAACCTTGAAAATCTGACGAACGAGGTCGATGGCGATCAGGCTGGCGCTGCAGCCCATTCCGGACAGGTTATACGACTTAATACCCGGCCTCATCTTGTATCGGTTGACGATCCGGGCCGATAGAGACGGCTCCGGAGAAAGAAGGGACACGTTCACGACTAGTATGTCGATTTCCTGCGGGGAGACCCCGGATTTCTCGAAGAGCTGGTCGAGCGTGGAGAAGAAGATGTCGTCCATCTCCTCGATGGAGTCGCGCAAGTCGGGACAATCTTCTTTCCCGTCGATCACGCTCTGCGGGCTGTAGGTATACTCACCGATACCCGAGCTGACAATAGTCTGCAACAAGAATTTGTATTCTTCCCATCCAAGTGTCCTGTTCCGCATCACCACTCGGCACGAGGATTCGGTGTCGACTACTCTCGAATCGGCGGTAGGCTTGTAGCACTCGTAGTTGAGCATGTAACAACAGTCCTCTCTGTCCCCGAACAACCAGTTTAGAAGCTTGAGCAAAGGGAATACAAAGAGGAAGATAACAAAGATCGTAGACATGAAGAGATCCATATTATCTATGTGTATGGATTACAATGAGCAAGATTTGTGTATAAACTAAATCCAAGTGAGTGTATATATATATATATATATATATATATATAAAACAACATATATTAATGTTTTCTAACCACCTAGTTGAAATATACCATGGCTCGATGATCCAACTAATGTTCAACGACCTATTTAGAGCGAGGGTCCCCACCATTTTCGAATCATCAACCTGCTTTTGTGATAATATTATATTATATAATTATATGGGTAGTTGCTTGGATTTTCAGTGTATTAAATGTATCGGCCACTTCAAAAGAAAGTGATGGGAAATTGGGCTTTTGAATTTTTTTTTGTCATATTCGATATCTACTTAAGAAGTGTCTGAATCCAAATGATGGATCGTTAGTCATCGACCTATAGACCCTAAGCATTGCCGCCTTGTGGATGTGTGTCATCACATTCAACCAACCACTCAAGAACTTGTGATTAATCTCCTCAAACTCGTTGGTATGCATTAAGACATTATAAAACAATAGAAAATATTTAGAGAATATCGATCTCAACTACCAAAAGACGTGCGATTAATGATTTAGAAAAACACAACGTATATTCTTTCACTGACAATCGTTTATTCCAAGTTTTAAATTTGTGTTATATGACCAATAATTATAGTAAAACTTGTTCAAATTAAACTTTTTGATACGACACATCACTTTGAACTTTTATTTTAATATAATAATATACTCGACAAACTCGTATGTATGCTACGGAAAAATTCTAGAACTTCATAGATATATAAGCATCAATTCGACATAAATACAGACGGTTGGAAAGGGAAGTGATTAATATATATTTATATTAAGTCACAGATTTAGTTAGCCAAAATTTAATAATGAAATTAAATGGTAAAAAATTATTTCGATAATATAAGAAAAAAAAATTGTTCTTTAATTAATAAAATAATAAGAAACAAAAAACAGAAGATTGCTACTGTTTTCTTGACTTCGCGCTACCTTAAGATACAGACAGACAGTTATTGTTTCACGTCATTTTTTCATCAAACGTTTAGCTGAGATTACTACAATAATTGGGAGCATCAAAACTAAGTTCCGAAGTCCCCACTGTCGTCTTGTTTCTTGGCTGCAAAATTCTTGTCTTCTATGTTTCCTGCTCCCTCTTATTTTTCTTTCCCGTGTACTTGGCAAATGCAGCCTCCAAGGCCGATCTTACACTTGTTTCTGCTTCCGTTTTTCTGCGTTTCCTAGCATCTGTGACTTCCTTCTCACCCTCGCTTACAGACATGGGTTTAGGTTCAGAAAGGTGATCTGTTAGATTTTTGACAGGCATTGCGTTGTTGGGAGCAGGAACTACACGTTTGAATGGCTCATGGAAAGTATCATACAACCGTTTCACCTGATGACAGGTAAAACTTTCAAAATCATTCTCGGTAACGGATCACATCAATCTATACATTAGTAAAGCACAATATAATCACAAATTTTCTAAATTATAAGTATTTTATAATACAGCAATTAGTGGGATGTGTAAGATCCACACAACATAACCTATGAATTTGTGATATAAAGTTGCAAGTAGAAAATGTGTCAAGGAATTAATACCTTTCTTTCTCCTATGCCAGGGCAACGCGCTAAATCTTCCATGGATGCATCCATGATATGAGAGAGAGACTGGTAGTAGTAAAATTTGGCTCAGCAAAAACAGGAACACAACATGCAGTAGGTAGTCAACAATTCAACATTTAAAGACAAATCACAGGCTCACCCCAAACGTTGACCCAAGAGTAATGACATCCGTTTTGTTAACATGACGAACTGCTGTGATCACATGATTCAACTATATTGGAGAAATCATATTTGGTTACGTAATTTCAACAAGAATAGTTCTTAAATCGTATAGTATTATTATTTCAATCGTTAATTTTTTAAAATTGGTCAGAAACTATTTGGTGTAATTATAAAGCAACGGAATTCATCAATAAACCAAAATATATACAAACATATACCCGTGACAGATAGTCCATATCCATTTGCCCCTGGATCAGATCTGCGGGTTTGTTCTCATATACTTTAATAGTCTCCAGATAGCGGCCACATTCCTCTAAGCTAAATGATAAAGCCAATAAATGGTCAGCCACAGACACTTGGTATCACTTGGACATCAGATTGGCATAGCAAATGATGTTGCTTATTTCAAAGCTCTCATAGGACAATTGAACCAAGTTCAAGGAAATCGCTAATATCTTCTCTTCACTGTCAAATAAATATTAAACTTAAAGAACTTTTCAACGATCAATCTCCCATAACATCCAATACAACACTTGAAAACTACCAGTTTTCCTTTCACATCAGTGGGTTTAGGAGACATTCTCCCGCACTTTTCTCAGTAATAAAATAATTGTTTGAAAAATCTCATCGTATTGGTCAAAAAATCTATTAAATGCATCAAATATGTAAAATGATACCTCCAGCCGCATAAAAGAGTGCAGTCATGAAGTAGAGCTGTTTTTGTGACTTCAAGCAAGGGCTTAACAACATCTTCCTGGTAACAAAAGTGAAAGCATCCGAGAACCAGACAGCAATTTATGTTCTATAATTGATAATTTACCAAAAAACTTACCACATCAACATGGCATAAAACAACACGAAGCTTGAAATTTTTTTGCAGTTCTCTTATACGAAAATATAGGTAGTCCGGATGCAGTAGATGATACCGTAAACTGTTAAAATAGAAACCACATAAGATATTTGATAACTTTCAGGGCATGGCCACAAAAGAGAATCAGTTTGGTAACTAAATGCATCAATAGATGAATATTAAAGTGAATGTGTAAAGGGTTTGGGTTTTTCGGATAATGTTGGGCTTGGGTTTATGGGTAATAGTGGGCTGGATCTCCAAATAGGAATTACCTAGAATAAACATGTGTAAGTTATTTTGGGGTGAGTGAATTTTATGACGAATTTTGCGAGCCTTTGCTAGGGAGAGGGAAGACATTCTGTTTTGAAGATTTTCTACTCAAAGGGGCCATAATCCTTGTGAAGATTGGTCATTTTCTTTACAAATTTTATCATATTTACTGAATGCAATTATACTGTTAAGTTACATTTCCGTTTATTCTCCTTTGATACTGGTTTTGCTTGTGTTTTATGGTTTGCCTCATAACAGAATGTCTCAATCTGCATGACCTGTAATACACTGACCTTTTTTTAATTCAAGGGATGCATAACGGTCCATTTTTTAGTAATTGAAGTATCAGGAATTGCTCAGAGAATTAGATTGTCAATATAAGTTCTCGAAACACGTTAAATGAAAAACAAGGATCGAAGCAATCCTTCAAGAGGTAGAAGTATGAGGTAAGGAACTGAACTCCGACAGGGGGAAACTTCTAGAAAATTTTGGAAAACGAGTGCTAGTATCTTAGTACCTGAAAAAGTCTAATTTTGAGAAAGACAATGTAATGTGTTAAAATTGAAGGAATAGACAACGTTTTAAACATATTAAAGAAAGAACTGAACTGTCATAAAGCTACAAACATAAAGTTTTAAAATAAACTTGTTTTCAAAAAATACTAGAAGGAAATTAAAAAGCCTAATTATTACAAACTCATTATTGACAGCAACTTACGAATCTGAAAAATTTGAGATTTATCACATAATGATTTCAAAGTATAATTTTTCTTCTTCATGTCTAAACAAAAAAAACTAAGATTAGCACTCAAAACTCAAAGCAAGTAAAACGTCCTCGGGGAAGGGATGGGAATAGATTGAAACATATGTATCCTGATTCCGCTCTCATAAAATAGATGAAGACTTTTAATTTGTTAGTTTTGAAAAGGTTTTAAGGCAGGGTTAGATTACAGGTTTTTTCCCGCATCAGTTGGAAATGGCTAACCCCACGGTTAATGAAGAAAAGACCCAACCCAAGCATATGAATTTGAGATTTGAACCAATTGCTGTTCCTTAGAATAAAGAATACCAAACCCAAGTAAAAGAATGGACGAGGGATACTGATCCTATTTCCAAGTCAATGACTCAATAAAGCAAATTCTTGAATAATACCAGTGATTTGCAAAGTGATCATGTTAAAACAAAACTTAATAAACAAACTTCAGCAGTATAGACTTCGCAGAATATGAAAGTGATGAAAAAATTACTTAAACATGTGTATCTCAAAACTACTTTCATTTTCCTCCCAGAGAATGCGATAATAAAAGAAGTCTCCTATCTTGACTCTCACCCAAAAGAAGTGAAGTAAATAATCTAAATCTCAACCAGTATGATAATGATTAGTTTATAAAACACAACATATTTGACCGATACCATGCAAAAACCTATCAATTGAGAATTTAACGATTAGCATTCCAACCTTAAATAAAGAGCGCAAGCACTTTGGCCCAACAAATAATCACAAACAACATCAGCAAAAGCCCATCGCACATTCCTTATATGCTTCAGTAATGGGTTTCCTGTCTGCACGAAAAGATAAATACTTAAATTCCTGTGAACTTTTTTATGACGTAAAGATGACTAGCATCCCTCGAAATCTTAGGGAAACACAAAGAAAATTTCATCAAACATCGAAGCAGTGAATTCAAACTTATTTGTTTTCAAAAACTCAGAAACTAGAGAGAGTTCCGGAAAAAAATATTACAGTCAAACAAAACATCGTTGAAACACATTTATTAGCAGCAAATGCAGATGCATATGGCCAAGAACTTTCATTTTTTGTTAGTTATGGCCACCAATCTTCTCTAACCTGATCAGTTACTAAAGAAACACTCATCAAAAGTACACCACAGCACAAAATGTAGCATCAGTATGCTGGTAAAAGAAAACAAATTTATCAGCAACTTCTGTCAGTTAAATTTTTAGCAACTCTAAATGAGAACGATGAATTGGGTTTCCTGAAAGATATCCTAGCATCAAAGAGTTTCAACTAGCTAAGAATTCATCCCTGTGTTGAATGGCAAAAAAAAGCAGTGGACTTTACAAAATGCCACTAGTAATAATATATGAAAACAATATACCTGTCTATGGCTAACAAGGATGCAATTTCGACTAGGACCAGGTGCCGAAGCAGATGAGGATGGAACTTCTGATTGAACAATCCCCCTTAAAAACGCAGAATTGAAAATACAATAAAGCAATAATAATAATGAGTCTCAAATCAATGTCGTTTACCAAGACAAAAGAGCGAGCGTGTGTGTGTGTGTAGGTGGGACAGAGGACAAGAGAGCACCTTGAGACGGCTGAGGGAGATTGATACGGAGGCGGAGGTTCTGGGACTGGGGCGGAGTAGAATTCTGAGTTCTTGACAAAATTGAAGGCCTGCGAAAAGGAGGATGAAGGATTGAAGATGGAATGGTTGGTGGTGGTGGTGGTGGGCTGAACCACCTCTTCGTAAGAAGGTATCTCGATTTGAAAATTTGAAGTGTGCCGGCGGCTTTCAGGATCACCGGCGTCTTTCATTTTTACCACTTTCCTCTGTACACGGTTGGTTCCAGAAACTTTCGGCGTCCTTTAATATTTTGGAAAAGCTTTTAATATTTTAATAATGTAATAAAATATTTACAAGCTCATAAACTTGTGTTTAATAAGTTGGTTTTTATTTAAAATTTCATTTTTTTTGAATTTATTAATAAAATAATGAATATATTTAATCGTTAATAGAAAGACATTTACTAGAACTTTGATGGGTGCAATTGTACCAAATAGTTAAAAAGATACCATGCTCGATGTGAACAGATATTTATCTATATATATTTTTTATTTTTATTATAATTTTTAAATTTGGTATATATAATTTTTTTTAATGAAAAAAATATTTATAATGTTGTTGCATTTTTTATGGTTAATTACTCATTTCAAAAAAAAAAAAATCTTGTAAGTTATTGAAAAACTAAGATATCATTCGTTACGTTACTAGATGAATTAACCATATATGAAAATTTTTATTCTCCAATATGAAATGGGATGAAAAAAAAGTATCGAGATTTACCAATATTCGAGAACATGAATAAAAGTTATATTACTTTGAAAATCAAATATAATTCTGATATCTTAAAATAAAAGTTTTTGGATGATAAGACTCTATGCCTATAGTTATAATAATAAATTAATAACAGAGTTATATTTAATTTCTATTTTTCGCTATTTGTATTTGATACATAATGTAAATATCAAATAAACTAAATTAAAAGGGAATGGTTGAAGCTTTAAAAAGGTGGCTTTCTCACCCCTTTCCTCCATTGTCGTCTTCTTCCCTCTTTCCATTTGGTTCCGAGTCAGCCACCATTCTAAGCAACCAGAATAAAGATTACCCACAAGTCTTCCCCTCTCACCTTTTCAACACTCATTTGCGCACTTTCTTCCTCCAATCATGTCTTCTCCAGTCAAAAATGGTGTGTTCTTCATTTATCTATTACTTCTTTTTCTTTTTAACCGACTTAAATTTTAGCTCAGAACTATTATCTTCGTTCTTGTGGATCTGGGATTCTCGAAATCCCATTAATAAATCATGGGAATTTTATTTAATCCAAGATTCTTTGGAAGTGGGCTTGAGTTGATCGAAAAAATTGTATCTTTTGTCCTCGATTCGCGAAGAATCTGATTCAAGTGTTTCTTGACGTAGTACTCGAGGGAAAAAATTGTAGTTGATATATTTACTCGTGTTTAGATGCTACAGAATAGAGGAACATGGCCTTCTTATTATTTTATTTTTTTTGTATTTGGGAGGAGGTTCTTGTGATCAAGTACACGCATCCATGAATTACTATTGAAATTGAATTTTCTTTTTTCTGATTTTCTGCGAGTAATTTGTCTATTCTGTTAAATGCTTCTCAAAGATTTGGTTTGTGGGAAGTTGTATGGAGTTGAAACACTTCCATGAATCTTTCTAATATTTGTTATTGATATAGCCCATGATGGAAACTTGGAGAAAGGTATATCCAGTCCAACAACAAGCCAGAACCCATTTGATGAGCCATCACCGTCACCATCACCGTCCTCGTCTACTGCACCCGCTCTGGTTCTATCAAATTCAGGGAAGCGAATTGACCAATCAGGCAAAAAGAAATACGTAAAACAGGTGACTGGTCGTCATAATGATACCGAGTTGCATTTGGCAGCTCAAAGAGGTGATCTTGTTGCAGTGAAGCAGATACTAGATGATATTAATTCGCAAATGGTGAGGACTCTAAGTGGGGCAGATTTTGACGTGGAGGTTGCGGAAATTAGGGCATCAGTTGTAAATGAGGTGAATGAGTTGGGAGAGACTGTGTTATTCACAGCAGCTGACAAAGGACACATTAATGTGGTTAAGGAGCTTCTCAAGTTCTCGAATAAGGAAACACTTACTAAGAAGAACAGATCATTATTTGATCCTCTGCATATAGCTGCAAGTCAAGGACACCATGGTGATGGTCTCATTTTACTTGAAAAAGAAAAACTATTGCATTAATCTGTCTTATGCTTTCTTCTTTAGTTGTTATTTATATTTTAAGTAAAATGAAACTCATGTAACAAGAATTCTAGTGAACTTTAGGGATTGTCCAATGCTTTTGGACCCCGTATAATTAACTTTTTCAGAAAAATCAACGATTGAGTTTTTAATGAATTTAAGTTTGAGATATATTACTGTCATCTAATGGCACAGTTAAGTAATAGGGTATGCTGTGAGTTAAATTCCTGAAAACGCTCTAGGACTCAACACACTTTCTTTAAATGGGGACCTAAATAAAGTTTGATATCGTTTAATTTATGGCTAGTGAAATTGCCACAAGTTTTGTATAAAGAAACCGCTTGTAGGTTTTCTTTACACATCAGCTCCATCGAGGACGTGTCACGTGTTTTTTTTCCTTCACTATTTAATGTTAGCATTGCACACTCTTATCTTATTATTTTATCGTGTGATATCCCATCCCACCTTAGTTTGGTGCCCAATATGCTGACACCCTACTGTGTTAATAACACTTTTCCTTAATGTGTTCTTGCAGTTTATTTACAGATCTCAGTATGTCATGTTCTGATTGTTTGCCAAAAAAAAAGCAGCCAAGCATCAAAATTGCGAACCTAAGCTTTGAATTTTTCAATGATCTTTCAGTCTTGTCCAAGTTTTCATCTGTTATTATGCATAATTTTATTCTTTGAGATTTTATTTCGGCATATGGTAGATTTATTTTTGTGCCTTGCATTGATTTGCTTCTCGTTATCGCAGAGATTGTGCAAGTGCTGTTAGATCATGATCCTAGCTTAATTAAAACAATTGGTCCTGCAAATGCAACTCCTCTAGTAACTGCGGCTTCAAGAGGCCATACTGCTGTGGTTAACGAACTGTTATCAAAGGATTGCGGCTTGCTAGAAATTTCTAGATCAAATGGAAAAAATGCATTACACTTTGCAGCCAGACCAGGGCATGTTGACATTGTTAAAGCATTGCTACAGAAAGATTCACAATTGGCTCGAAGGACAGACAAAAAGGGACAAACAGCGTTACATATGGCTGTGAAAGGGGTTAGCTGTGAAGTTGTGAAATTACTTCTAGATGCTGATGCCGCTATTGTCATGTTACCTGACAAATCTGGAAATACGGCTTTACATGTGGCTACTAGGAAAAAGCGACCAAAGGTATACTATGAATTATCTCCCACTTTAACATTTACCATAAAAAAAGATTTATTTTTGTTTCACTCTTCCAGTTAGTATGATTAAATACAAGCCATTCTTTATGAGTTTAAGATGCTAGATGCATATGGTATTTTTGAGATATACCATCATATTCTTCTGGATTTTAGAAAGATCCTTAAATGAATTTTTAATCTGTTGCAAAATTAAATTTACTCTTTTTGAGACACGATCATCTATGAAGAAATGCCTCCCACATCCGGAACTCATATTTCTCATTGTTGATGTGGCAAGTTATTGCAATATTATTTGTCACTCATTGTACTAGGAAACTTACTGTTTTTCTAAAGACTTGTAAGCTTTTCTGAGTCTCCATATAAATGTCATTGTTTTATAACTTTGCTTGTTTGGTTTCTGACGTGTCTTTTTTTAATAATTCGAATTGTCTCTGATTATACTCTACTACTGAAGCACGCATCTGTGTGCACCTCCTAAATTTTCTATTTGATTGATGTATTTATGTTTGCTTTGGTGATTCTTGATTCCCTGCAGATAGTTAATGAGTTATTACGTCTACCTGATACTAATGTGAATGCACTAACACGAGACCACAAGACTGCTCTAGACATTGCTGAAGATCTTCCCCTTTCCGAAGAATCCTCCGAGTTAAAGGCATGCCTATGTCATTACGGAGCTGTGCGAGCCAACGAATTGAATCAACCCAGAGACGAGCTACGCAAAACCGTCTCCCAAATCAAAAAAGATGTTCACATTCAGCTCGAACAAACAAAGAGAACAAATAAAAATGTCCACGGAATTGCAAAAGAGCTTCGAAAATTACACCGAGAAGGTATAAATAATGCCACCAACTCGGTGACTGTGGTAGCTGTGCTCTTCGCTACGGTTGCCTTTGCAGCCATTTTTACAGTGCCTGGTGGGGACGAAAATAATGGAATGGCAGTGGTTGTGAGCAGTATTTCCTTTAAAATCTTCTTTATTTTCAATGCCATTGCACTTTTTACGTCCTTGGCTGTTGTTGTGGTTCAAATAACTCTTGTTAGAGGTGAGACGAAGGCTGAAAGACGTGTAGTAGAAGTTATCAACAAACTCATGTGGTTGGCTTCCGTGTGCACGTCAGTGGCTTTTATGTCGTCTTCTTATATAGTGGTTGGCCGTAAACATGAGTGGGCTGCTATACTGGTTACACTTGTTGGAGGAATTATAATGGCTGGGGTTCTTGGAACAATGACTTATTATGTGGTGAGGTCCAAGAGAATACGATCCATGAGGAAGAAGGAGAAATGCGGTCGGAGTGGCTCCAACTCATGGCATCACTCCGAATTTTCTAATTCGGATATCGAGGCATATTACGCACTCTGATGAATGAAAATGAGGTAGCTGACGTGAGAATGGATGAATCTCTTAGTAGTAAAGATATGTAATCATGGAACCTGGGCAGGTTTCAATGAGTTGGTTTCTTTCTATATAATTGTGTCTGAACTATGGAATCTATATATACATATGCGTATCTTGGTTAAAGGGATTTTAGTTAATATTGTGTTTGTATCGCTTTCAGTTTGATATTATGGATTATTATGGATTGCAAGCTCTGCCTGGTAAACAAAATATGGCTCATATCATGGAATCCTACAAATATATCTTCGGAGAAGCAAATTACCATTTTCACATTTGTAAGAAATCCTTTTTGAAAAAACATATGGATTAACGTTCAGTTTGTCTCACTTGATGAGAGTGGGATTATGATGCTCCTAAGATCGACACATCTGGGCGAACTGAAGCTCATCTCTTAAATTGGCCTAGTCTGTTAAGTGTTAGGCCTTTTTATTAAACAGCGGTCTGAAAAGACCGAGCCGAAAGTCTCTTCCGAAAGAAGCTGAGCTCAGGAACATATAAAAAAAGGTCAAGACCATGAAAATTATGACAAGCCCGAGCCTTTGGACCGTTCCATAAGGGTCTAAGTCCACAAATGGGGCATGGAATGTTAGAGTAGATGTCCTGTAAGCCAACTATTGGCTGGGGAATTTATTGACTCAAGTGTAATAAACAATCTTTATTTTAATATAATTTACTTTTTAATGGTTTCGTTATACTTTATCTGTATACCCATGCAAGCAGCATAGATAAAGTCCTTGATTATGCTTTAATACAAATGAATCGTAATTCGATGTTGAAACTCATTTGTAAACACTGCATATTCTAAATTCGTTCCTAGTCGATTCAGCCGCCTAAAACAGGGATAAAGGTCGCTTGAGCTCGAGACTAGCATCTGTGATGTTATGTACCGCGTTTCTTGGTAAGGGCATAGAGATGTCCAAACATGCAGATGGGTAGTCATATGATGATTATACCGAACAACCCTCCCTCGGACTTTCCAAGTGGTTATCATTCATCGAGAGGATAAGTCCGTGGTTATGATTNCATAATCGACTAGTTCTTGTAGGCCCTATCAGTGATACCTAGGGGATCATGGGGCGATGCTACTAGACGCTCTTACCTTGATTCGATGGGTGCAATCAGAAATGAGTTCTGACATTCTTGATCAAGGTGTTGATGAAAAGAATGGGGCTAACTAGGGTAAGCCCGAATAAGAATAAATGTTATTCTGAATCACAAGGAGTTGTGAACCCACGGCTAGCTGTATCCCTGAACCATTGAGGGTCACACAAGCACTGGATCGTTTGTTCCCGTTGAGAGAATAAATTCAAGGAGTTGAATTTATATTATGATATAGTAAATTCAAGGAGTTGAATTTATGATAATTAAATTATGAGATAGTAAATTCAAGAAGTTGAATTTATGAAATTTTGAGAGAATAAATTCAAGGAGTTGAATTTATAAAATTTGAGAATTTAATTTATTAAACTCAAATGTTGAGTTTATTAAATATTAAATTTTGGAGGTAATAAATTCAAGGAGTTGAATTTATAATTTAAATGTTAAATTCAAATGTTGAATTTATGATGAATTTAATTTATTAAGCTCAAAAGTTGAGTTTATTAAATATTAAATTCTGGATGTAATAAATTCAAAGAATTGAATTTATAATTTAAATATTAAATTCAAATATTGAATTTATAAGGGATTTAAATTAAAAGTAATGGGTATATGTATAATGGACTTGTAGGAGTACAAGACCAACATACATATTAAGGTTCTTAATTGGAATTTAAAAGATTAATTAATTAATTAAACTAGTTGGACTAGAATAATTAATTGATTAAGCCCATTAAGTATTTAATTTTATTAATGGGCCTTAAGCTTATATATATGTGTATTAGGCTTAAGGTTAAACACAATTCATTCACAATTTTTTGAAAATCCTCCTCCTTCTCTCCACAAAATTTTGGCCACTTCCTTTTGAAGGAGAAGTTTGAGTCGTCTCTCGTTTTCAATCTCCAACGTAAAAACTTCTTCTAATTTTTCTAGTGCAAATTAGAAGAGGAACAAATCATCTAATCGTGGACCTGATTAGAAGAATAAAGAAAGGAGTTTTTCGAAGAAAGTTCGTAGGGATTCATCAAGAGCTATATCCGCCTAAATCGGATTAGTTGGAGCCAAGTGATTTAATTCACCAAAGGTATAAAATTCCAACGCCCTATGAATGTTTAATTATAAAACCATACGAGTGCCTAAAACAAATATATTTTGATTGTCAAAATAAAATAAAAATTTTAAAACTTCCGCTGTATTTGGGCACGAGAAAACCGAGATCCAACATGGAAGTCCGAGTTCTAACACAGATAGGGAATATGAAGACATTCTCTTCGATAACTAAGAGGTATCGATAAATACAAGATTCAATCAAATCTCATCAGGATAAGACAAGAGTCCTTGCCGCCATCAAGAGTCCTAATTATCGTGGTCATTGAGTCCTACCGCATTACGTCTCTTTTCTCAGGAAGAGTTCTATCTTAATAAGAATTCTACTCCATTAAGGCAGCTAATCTCTTCTGCCTTTATGAATATCAGGTATTGACCTACGATTTTATTTGCTTGCATTTTCTTGTTTATTTAGCACTACTATATCTCACTGTTAAGTTTGCTCTTCAGACTGGATTAAGCATCGAAGGGGTCATGCCGGAAAACTCTTTGGCGCCCCCTAACCCTGTTTTTGTATGTGCAGAACCCAGAACACCAACCCGATCCACTCAGCTGCGAAAATTTGAAGACCCGCTCTTCAGGCTGAACCCAAGTTAAAATTTTGGTATCATCATATTACATGCCACATCCCCTCTCATATGTCGTTCCATACATTGTTTACTTAAATCTGAACATGAGTCATCCCTCATTAATTTAAAAAATAAAAAAATAAGTGGATCGACACACATACCCACTTATTTTATTTTATTTTTAAAAACTAAAACAATGTATATTTAAATAAATAATATTTTTTTAAAAAAAATAAAAAAACGCAAAATCAAAAATTTTATGTACGAAAATTCAAGAATTTCCATATTTCAATTATTATTATTATTGTTGTTATTATTATTATTTATTAATCATATTACTAGTAATAATAATAATAAAAATTGAATGGATACTGTTGGAACATTTAGTTTTGGTGATTGGTAAAAAGATCCCAACAAAATTCAACCAAGAAACTGAAATCAATAACCTAATTGATCGCAAACCCAAACTGATATCCAGCGTAAAAATCAACTTACCGGACTGATTAAGGATTTATTGATTTAACTCAACTGACATGTCATTACTTTAAACAAGATCGTTACAAAGACCTTACGGATCAGTGATTAAGGATCAGAACATAAAGTAATACATCTTTTTTCCCTAACAATAATCGTTAAGAATCAGAGTGACAGTCTCTGTCAGAAGTAAACTGATACCAGAAAAGACGATGACTCAGCAACAAGTACATTTGCAGTCATGAACGAATTTTTCATTCATGAACAAATATCTTTTGTACAAGTTATCTTTGAAGATTGAGATTATATATAAGATCAGTTGAACCATCCAGCAATCATCTGATTCAAAAAAAAGGTAATTCTCCTTGCAAAAAATATTACAAGAAATCGAATTAAAGAAGAAACATAAACTGATTCGTTATTTATCTGATCATATCAATGATCATATTCGTGCACATAATTATTCTATTTAGTTCATATAAGCTGTGAGCAAAGAACTTTACTGCTCTAAGTTTTTCAGTTTCAGTTTCACTAAGTGTTTTAGTAGGCTGTGTTAAGTCATCCTGAAGTAGGTAATTTCAAATCACTTGTAATTACCAAAGTCTTTTAATACAAATCTTCCTTGAGGAAGAAAGGTTGACATAGGAATATTGAAATCTCCGAACATCCATAAACATTCATACATCCATTTATCATTTAGTTTATTTACTCTTAACCACCCAACTAAATAGCACTTTGTTCAAACTATTTTCAGTAAGCCTTCTTCTACACAGTTCACACTGATCGGCTTGCTGCGAATTCTACTAATAAGAAAATAGTTTCAGCATTGTTAACACAATCGAAACAATTCGAAGAAAATTTATTCACCCTTCTAAATTTCTAATTCTATCATGACAAGTAAAATCAAAGCGGTTCATTCTTGTCTCTTGTCTCTGAACAAAATATTCATCATTGCATCATTCAGTAAGATTCCAATATTCTCCAAAGAAGACTTTGATAATGAAAGATCTGAATGCAGGCTCACTTAGCTGCTCAAGACGATGATATGTGGTTCGTCATCATAGTTGGACCAATGAAGATAATGAAGTCAAATACAGTTGTAGTCATCACTGAAAGTGCTCCTCAAATGCTAGAAAAACCAAGAAATGAGTGGACAAATGATGATATTAAGAAGCAAATCTTTACAATGTGACCAAATACATCCTATACAAAACTCTCGGCAAAAACACATTCAGCAAGATCAAAATGCGCAAAACTGCCAAAGAGTGTGAAGGAAATGAGCAGACCAAAGAAAATAAGCTATCAGTGGTCATATAGAAATTTGACAATATTAAAATGAAGACTGGAGAATCTATGTCCGATTTTGATGAAAGAGTCAGTGGAATCATAATAGAACTCTGTGCACTTGGAAAATTGCACATCAACCGAGAAGTAATACTCAAGGTGATGAAAGGATTACCGAAAGAATGAGATGTCAAGACTATAGATATGCGTGAATCAAAAGATTTGAACAAAATGGAGCTACATTACTTATTTGCACACTTGAAAAGCCTATGAATTTGAATTGCAAATAAGGCAAGATGATCAAGCTACCTCTCAGATGACTAAAGCTCTAACTGCTGTGAAACTGGAATGATCATTTTCAAATGAAAAGTTAGCTGAACAATTAAGTAGTGATGCTATGTCACTATTTGTAAAAAAGTTCTGGAAATTTCTAAGGAAAAATCAAGAAAACTTTCAAAAACTCCAATCGTAGATCTTATCAAAAGAGGGAGTCAACTGATGACTCCAATGTATGTTTCAACTATAGAAAAACTGATCACTTCATAACAGACTGCTCTAAACCAACGAAAGATAACATGAGTTTATCTGAAAAAGGCAAGATATCTTTTGACAAAAAGAGATCCAATGATGAAAAGAAATTCTCTAAGAAAAGGCATGATCAAAAGGCGATGGTAGTTGAAGAAAACAAGTCAAAATGGGCTGATTCAGACTTTGGATCATTTGAATCAGAAGATGCAAGCAGCTCCGGTGATGATGTAAAAGTGAAATGCTTAATGACAAATGATGCTGAGATGGAATCTACCAGTGAACATGTATTTGACTTCAGCTCAACTGATTTTTTATGAGAGGAATTTGTCAATGCACTTTATGATATGGCCAATGATTACCAAAGATCTCTCAATCATTCGAGGAAATTAGAGCTAAGCAAAATGACTTGCTAGACAACACGACTGACACTGACTTGGAACAGTCGAGTGAAATGTTGAGTCAAATGACAGAGATTGCTAAATTGAAAATTGAGAATGAAAGGATACATGATGATAACCAGAAGGTTAAAACTAAAAATATGAAGCTAACTGAACTAGTTTTATCTTGGAACAAGTCTTCAGTTACTTTAACTGAAATGCAAGAGTTGCAGAAACATGTTGGAGACAAAACAGCTCTTGGTTTCAGCAACAAGGAAAACATTCCTGAAACTACTTCTCAACCAAAACTGAATGTATGCAAAGGGAAATATATTCATTTTGTAAGATCCAATATGGTACATGAACGTCAAGAACTCATTCATCAAGTTGGAAAGCTTATTGAGGATATGAACAAAAATAGAAAATTTGGTATTGGATACATATCCGAGACTTCTAATGCTAAGACAAACTGGAAGCCTATTCAAACTAGTTCAGCCAAATATAACTCAATGAAAGGCAAATCTAAAAATTATTTTAACTACAAACTTGTTCAGAAATGGTATAGGCTAGTCAATGAAATTGGAAAAGGTAAAAAGCACATGATATCTATTTCACACAAACATAACACATGTATATTCAACCTATTTGGATCACAACCAGTGGAAGGACAATTAAATTGATCCAAGTTTGGGTTTCAAAAAAATTAATCTCGTCTGGACCCAAATAAGTATGAGTACCAAAATTATTATTCATTTGTGGTTGCAGGATATCAAAACTGAACCAATTAAGCACAATTGTATTGTCAGAAATATTTTTGGATGCATTATAATGACAGGCGCCGTCTGTCTTCTCTTTTTCGCACACCTTTCACAACAACTATTTATATACTTCTTTTGCCCTATAATTTATTCCATAAAAAAAATCCTTCAATATATGGAAACAAGAGTTTTATTAAAAAATAAACTCTTTTAAACATTAATATCATATCTAGAGTTCTTATGATAAATATATAGTCTAAGAAGACAAAACTATTTAATTTAATAAATATAATATTATCTAATTTAAGGAATAAATTATGTTCCTTTCGTATAGAATTAAGAAGCATTCGAAAAGTGAGTGGCCCTTGGCATGATGTATTAAGTTTGTTCTAAAAATTTGTTACTCGTAACAAGAGAATGAGTAGGTCTCTTGTGAGACAGTCTCACGAATCTTTATCTGTGAGACGGGTCAACCCTACCGATATTTACAATAAAAAGTAACACTCTTAGCATAAAAAGTAATAATTTTTCATGGATGACCCAAGTAAGAGATCTGTCTCACAAAATACGACCCATGAGACCGTCTCACACATGTTTTTGGCCAAGATAATAGAGATAAAAAGTGGGGGACTGAAGGCCTTATGGTGAACGAATTCAGCACTTTTGTCTTACCCAATTAACGTAGTATAGATGATAATCTTATGATGAATAAGATGTTTTTAAGACTAAGGCTGGAAGAAGTGCAGTAGAAGCTATCAACACATCTTTTAAATATTTATTTCCAAGAGTGTCAAATATGTATATTACACTATTCTATTTGAAGCTAATTCAAACCTCAAAATTTTCTTTATACTCAACCTAATTTTTATTTTAAAAAAAACGTGCTTGGAGTGTGTCTTTAGAAGGCAGTTACTTGTTTCTCGACAAAAATTTAAATTATATTTACAATTTTTGAATTCTATCATTCAAAATATATTAATATTTTAAAAAATATCTTTATTATGAACATTTGCGAGAGCATGAAAAGAGAGTCGCCAAGTGCAAACTAATAGATTCGCTGCTCAAATATGTGACCAAATATAGCACAAATGGTAAGGAGATCCACTTAAAGAGTTGTCGGTAAGCTCTTTAGACTATTCAGGCTCAGACTATGCTACACCCGGAGTGCGGCTCGTGCCATTGGCATTCCTGGACTGTGGCTTGGTTACTCACACCTGGTGGGCTATAGTATTTCCCGGCTATTCACTCGAGCTCCATCGAAATAAGCTTTCTTAATAAATTAAAAAAATGACACTTACAAAGCCTCAAAGGCCACTAGACAATATCTATCCGCAGGGAAGTAATTGACCATTTAAAACATGTTGAGGAGCCACTTCGACAAAAATAGGCAAAACAAAATAAATTTAAATACAACACCGGAGGAAAAAAAAGCAGCATGAAGACTCGAGATATAATAATCTGTTTATAAGATTTTAAATGTTTGCACAAGTTAGTAACCTCGAGGAAACCAAGTTCTTCAGCTTGACACCAAATTTCTTTCAAAATAAGATTTGAAGCAAGGCATCGACATTTAGTTTACATCATCTCCTGTGATCGTCTCACGCAACGACTAACTTTCTTCTTAAAGTCGTCCCTATGATCTCTCCACTCCTTCTGCAGCAATTAATAATGAAAAACATTGACGTCATAGATCGATCAACTAAAATAACGTATTGAACTGAAATGAAGTGAATTTATCAGCAAAACATTAGGTTTCATAAAAGCTTCGTTTGACAGCTTAAAAATCAAGTCCAATATGAAACTTCCATTAGATTTCCATAACATTTCAGATATGGACAAATTATGATTCCTTTACATCAAACCACCAAAAAAACTCATTGAAAAAATAATAACCATAAAGGAAAGGAAAGGAAACAGAAAAGTGTTACAAACATCAAAGAGGTTGTAGAGCTTTCGTAGAGATTTTAAGATGGTATAGATTTTTTAACATAAGCTTCCAATTTGTTCACTAATATCAACCACATTTGCTTGTATTAGGATTTTATGGAAGATCTCATAATCTCATCCTGGCAAATTCAAAATCAACATTTATTAAAAAAAACAAGGTGTGATCTCCTTGCTTTTCCAAAATGATTAGTATTACCTAAATGATTAGTATTACCTCACACTTATTTTAAAATTTATTTTAAGTAGATTGCTGAAGATAACACAATACATCCTTATAAGCTCCCTATGATCTTCTGATGTTTCAAGGAGGTTAGAAGAATGGTTAAAGACCATCAACATTTAGTATCCAATCATGTAATGCGACAATAAAATAAAACAATAGCAATCTAAAGAGTTTGCACTCACAGCAGCTTCGACGTTAGCAGGAGATTCATCATTTGGACTTGAAAGCATTGATATGATGCTTAGAACTATACTCTCGACCTGGAAATCAAGAATTAAAAAATAAACCTTCTGCACACAAAATTATTATGAACAGGCAAGAAAAGAGTACGGTCAGAGTGGAGCTCAAAGCTTTGTAGCAACAACCATACAAGAAAACCAACATATATTAATTGATGATACGGGAGGAATAAAGAAAATATTAGATGGTACTGGTCTAATTAACCTTCTTCAAAACTAGATATGTGTCCTCCCTCCCCACCCAACAAAACCCAAATAAGACCAAACAAATTAAGATTGCTCACACACTTCAGTTCATGGGCTTCACAATCTTATGTTTCTGCCCATAAAAAAACTCAACTTCGTACAAATTTAAGATCACTAAAATACTCAACCTAAAGAACACAAAAGTTGATACAACACATTGTTTTATAGCCATACCGTGTGCACAGGTGACCAACGCTCACTGGCAAGCTCATAGCCATTTGGATCATCTCCTGGGGGATGAAGAATTGAAATGCAGACCTTCCCGTCAGTATAAACTGCAATCCATGGATTTCCATATCAATATCAGTAATTAATAAGCACACCATCAAGCTGATAGACCATTTTAGACCGCCAAAGAGAACAAACCATTAGGATGCCATATCTCTGAGGTAAATTTCACTGTTGGAGGACTGTTTGGGTAATTTGGTGGGAAACTCATGATGGCATTGAAAAAGCCCCCTTCACTGCATCAAAAATTAAAATAATCCGACAAAAATGTTATCATGCAATATCTAACATGAAACCATCACAATAGGGCAAACACTCCTGAAAACAAACAAAGATTAAATTAAACAGGCCCCAACAAATTCATGCAACAGACACGATGTACGAACCTTATTGAAATTCATACATTTGTCTCATACACTATGGCCATGTAAAGGTAAATAAATATATTTTACATCCAGAGGGCTATAATTCAAGATACCACTGTTTCTGGTAAAAAATCTCCAATGAAAATGGGAAATACGATAGCAGCATCCAAGTAATGGCAGTGGCCAAGACAGGCGCAGGATTAGAGACAGAAGGCAGATAGGGATAAATAGCTGGGCTTGACTAGTATAAACAAAGTACAGTGGACATGGCAGTGAGGGTAATGAAAAGGGGAAACCATATGAAGTTTGACGACCCGGATGCATAGTCGTGACAAAAGACCCGACAAATACGTAAAATTTCAAGCAACGTGAAGAGACATCAAGTAAGGAGAAGCCAAGGAGGCCGAGAAAAAGGCAAGCTGACACAGCCAAACCTTGATATTTACTGAATGAAAGATTGTCATAGGCAGTAGATGAGAGGAGTAGAGGTTGGGGCAGGAGGTAGTTGAGGTTATAAGCAAGGACCAGTAGCAAACAAGTTACAAGTGCAGCGGATTGGAATTTGGAAGTTGGGGATGAAGAAAGCAATCATGTCCGACCATGCCGAGAGCAAAATAGCTAGTGTTTTTTCTCTGGTGGTTGACATACTATAACTCTCAAACCATATACTTCTCATACCAAAATTCCATGAATTATGGTGATCACCGATCAGAAATTTAATACCAAAGTCACCTTTCACTCAACAAATTAACCATATTTCAATTCCATCATTCACGGGTCTTACATTCACATAATATGAAGGCGAGCGGAGGGAACAACTGAACAAGATTAACCATTTAACCTAGAGAAGATCAACCTAAAACCTTACAAAATAAAGTCAGGAAGTTGGTGGATTTCCACATATAGACGGAAGTGAAGATTTGCACTGAAGGTAAATACATACATCAGAGAATTCAAATAACCATACTAAAATGATTCACCGAGTCTTTAGAAAGGGTTGCAACTGTAAACCAATTTATGTTGATTAATGGGACAACACCATACAAACAATCAACAAGCTGGAAGCAACAAATCAAAACCCCACAACAGCAACTGCTTTAATGATAAACCAAAAGCGCCATAAAACAAAACATAATACATAATAAAAAAATACAGGCAAAGAAGTTGTCAAACTAATCAAGGGAATAGAAAATTTCTAACATTGTACACAAGATAAAAAAGAGAAAACACCCACTATAACGTGTCAGGTGGGCCAATTATGGTCACACTCCATTCAAACAGGTTAGCTTCATCCAGCAAACCGGCAGAAAATCCATCAACCGGGTGTTTGCACAGATCTGCAGAGAAAACACACAGATCATTAACCCACAAATTTTAACGAAAATCTTAAAAAGTAAAACCCTCTTCCGACGAAAAGAAAAACAGATTGAACTTTTATTCATTCAATAAAGTTAAACATACCTTTAAGTTGTTTTTGAAGAAGAAGGCTAGCTTGAGAGGGCGAAGCCATTGATAAGAATCAAGAATTTAGAGAATCGAGGGACGCGGAAGAGGCGGACGAGGCCAAAAACCATGAAATATGATGAGATTGGTAGAGAAAAGGTTAATGGCCGACGCAGATTTAAATATGTTATTATGTGAATTTCGTATTGTTAATTTATATACGAGACATAGAAGCGATAAAGTAGCTATGGTATATCTAAATATAACTTCTTGGTTCTCTTCTCTTTTTTTTTTTTAAAAAAAAAAATCTTGGGCTTCTTTGTTCCAAATCATGCAAGTCTTTGAGTACAAGAGAATCAAATTAGCAATTTTATGAGTTATCATGTTTGTTATGTTAGACAAAATGCTAAAATTCGAAGTATGAAAACAATCATTGTAGAACAGTAAACGAAAATAAGATTGTATAGCACTAATAAAAAACAAGAGTGGTTCTCATGTGAGACCGTCTCACGAGTTTTAATCTGTGAGACGGGTCAACCCTACAAATATTCACAATAAAAAGTAATACTTTTAGCATAAAAAGTAATAATTTTTCATGGATGATCCAGATAAAAGATCTGTATCACAATTACGATCCGTGAGACCGCCTCACACAAGTTTTTATTAAAAAAACAATGAGTATAAATATTGAATATGTAAAACAATAGAAAATCAGTAAATCAGATGAGGCTTGCATGAAGTACAATTTTTTCAAAACAGATATGTCATATCCGAAGGTGCTTCGAGGATCAGGACAGACAACTGTTTCCCAAGGTACAACGACAAAACCATGCTGCAACTTAGTACGAAATAACTTCACCGATGAACTGAAAACGTATATTCATTTTATGATAAAAACTTAACGGAGACCAAATGAAAAATTAACAAAATAAAATGAAAGAGAATGTTTGAGTGAGATCTTGAGTGTGTTTGTGATAAATATATTTTATACGTAGATTGAAGAAATAGACACATTATTTACAAACTCCAAAATACAAATCAAAAATCATGTAAAATTTATTAACTCAATTAATCTTGCAATAACTCAATAATATGAAAAACCAAAAATCTCCAATTAACTCAAAAATGTTGAAACTCAAAAGATCCTTCCACAATAACGAGTCAGAACTAACTCAAAAATCTGAAGTTCAAAAATACATTTCTACATTTATAAACCATAATTTTTATTCAAACTTCAAATTTAATTCAAATTTCTAACCTATTGCACGAACAAACATGAAATATTCTTGATATTTTGATTCCATTAAATATATTCGAAATTTATTGATTCTATCTATGAAGCTGATTATTATCTATCTAATACTCGTTTGATTCTAATATCGAGATTCACTAAATAATACTTTCAACATTTTGGTCTATATATATATATATATAAAATACTTTGAGTTTCATAGTTATCTGAGTCATATTTGAAACATATTATATTTAATTTGATTTGAATCTTGAGATTTTTTATGAAATGAATTTCTTGCTTCACATTGGTACCTACCTACACTTTGAGCCATATTTAGAGCTCTATTAACGCAAATTTAAAATCATATTTTATTTTATTCAGATGAATCAAACCTCTCATGAAATTCCATTTATTGGAATCAATCACATAAAAGGAAAGGTCGAATTTTTATTTTTTATTTTTTTAAAAAACAATGTATATACATAGAACAATCAAGAATGAAATTTTTGGCCTTTCGAAAACAATTCTTATTTTATTTTATTAAATTATTAGAATCAGAATAGATTCAATCAACCATTCTCATCCTCAACATAACATTTAAATATATTCTGATTATACATTATTTTACTCCAAATAATTATAATTCTATAAATTCATCAAAAACCCTGATTGGGTTCGAACAAAGTTTTTATTTTTCTGGGTTGCCTACGAAACTGTATGAATTATCAGAGAAATCGATCAATTTGACCGGAGAAATGGAATTGATATGGATTTTGTTTCAATTGCTGATCTTGGCTTCTGTTTTGGCTGTTGCATTAGCATCCGCCATTGTTTTCGAAACGTTCAGGAGAAAGTATAACCACTCGTATGATTTCTACCTCGAATCACTCTATTGGATTTTTTATTTACTTTCTTATGAAATTTTATTTATTTTTTTTTTATGTTTTTTGCTTTTTCTAAGCTGTCATGTTGAGGCCCCTACTGTCTTTGAAGATCCCAATTCATTGAAGCCGGTATGTGTCCCGATTCAAATTCTTTTCATTGCGATTGTGCTATTCATCTCTTGGATTGGATTTTATATATGAAAACTCGATAAAGGACAGTACAGTTGACTTGGGTGAGCTTCTCAGTGCAGTGTTTGATTGACTAGTTTCCAGGTGAAGGATTTACGAGAATGTAAAGTTTCATGATGATAAAAAAAATGTAGTGTAATCTGAGTTTTGACTAAAATCGAACAACAGGGGCTGAAAAAAGATCATCTTGTTAAGTACTTTGAAATAGATTTAGCAAAAAGTCATCTCTATTAGGTTTTATTTATGTTTCAAAGAGTTTTGAGAGTCTTACATGATATTTAGAAGGGGAGCTGGGCTGAAAACTGGGAAAAATTAAAGTGCATGCTTCATTGCTTTATTCCGTGTAATTTGTGGGAGAGGTCCTTGTATCTTGTTACGGTTTGGTTACATATATCAGTGACATGGCTTTGATTGTGCTGCTGCACTTAATTTCTGTATAACAGGTGAAATGTCCTCATATTCTTGATCCTGCTGAGAAGTATATTTCTTTGATAGTTCCAGCATACAATGAGGAGTATAGGCTTCCAGGAGCTCTCGACGAAACCTTGAAGTAAACAACATTTCTTCTTTTTGCTTTTACGTTTTTACTCTAAACATGTTCCATTATTATCCTTGATTGCATGATATCAAAGTTGTAATTTATCTATGTACATCAAATTTGGGTGGTTCGAATGCATTTTTACAGTTTATCAGGAGACTGAAACTTGTCTTATCATGACATTATTTTATCGTCCTTCACCGCTGCTGCCACCACTACTGTATCACGTTTTATAATGATTTATGACAGTCGTCCCTGATTCTATCGTATGTACTTTTATGTGATGAGCAGAAGGTTAATCGGGCATATTTGTTCTGAGACAGTAGATTAAAATAATTGTAACTTATTTGATGCTATTGACTCTGATCAGTGAAATATGTAAATCTTTCCGTCCTACAAATAATCCATTATTATTAGACAGATGTATACATGCTCAAACATGGGTGAAATTTTTTATATGAAAA
Organism: Primulina huaijiensis; assembly: GCF_012295235.1. Taxonomy (NCBI): domain Eukaryota; kingdom Viridiplantae; phylum Streptophyta; class Magnoliopsida; order Lamiales; family Gesneriaceae; genus Primulina; species Primulina huaijiensis. The sequence continues at coordinate 279,753 of NC_133313.1, forward strand.
TCAGCTTTTTGAAACCTATAGGGTATGAAGCTGTCTGTATATGCGAACCTGTGATTCTTCTCCAGTAAATATATTTATCTTAGTTGTAGAGGTAAATTTTTCATAAGTTTTTCGATTATTCGTATTGTTAATTGTAGCTACCTTCAAGAACGCACAGCGAAGGACAAGCCTTTTTCGTATGAGGTAAATTCTTAAACTCAACTTTCTGTTTATCATTGCTGCATCACCAGGGCAGGCTTCTTGCAGTAAGAAGTGTTGTATTGTGTTACTCGAAAGTTAAGCCTCAAGTGTGGATAAAAAATTTAGTCAATGGATGGGCAATCTCTTCCTCACTGTGGAAGACTGAGTACAAGACCGATAACAACAAAAGTGGAGTGAATCAGATTTACGATACTTCTCTTAGAGTCTAATTCTTTGGATTTTAATTTTTCTATGAATTGTCTGACAGAGCAGCCTGGTTTGTGGTATAGGATGTTATTATTAACAAGATTCGGTTGATTGGGATATAATCATGTTTACCTAACTGGCTATAAATTATGTAAATGATGGCCAAGTTATTGCTTGAAATGTATTAAATCTCTTATATCACTTGTATTAAGGAGTGATGCAGTTTCCCAGGTGACTTGGATAAACAAAATTAAATATCTTGAGTGTACTCCACCTGATGTACTAAAGGTGCATGTATGTTACATCTAACTGAAATGATACTTTTTTTGACCACAGATAGCTGGTTTCACTGGACTTTGATTGTTGTACGCATCGTATATTAAATAGTTTGTTTAGCTTGCACATATGCTGTTTATGCTGTTAAAGGAGATGCGAGCTTGAGGTCTTCTTATACTTCATTGCCAATGAAAAAGTCCCTGAGCATCTAAATGATTATAGGAGATCCAAAATTTGTAAACAATGGTTCATGGGATTGAAATCATAATTTGAGCTGGGGTAATTATGTGAACCAAATTTAAAACTGTTTTACTTCGATTGTCATGTGCTTGCAGCTAGATAATTGACTTATGAGTTGAGAATGTGAGTTTGTTACATTTTTTTTCCTTTTGTTTAATCTCGATATAGCCTCTGCTACATCATAGTTTTTTTTCTCACGTATGATCTTCACTTTTGTCTCTAGACATTGCAATGAGGAAGATTTTCCCAGTTTTGTTTTAAGTGACAGCAGTAAAGATCATACATCCCAGTTTTGTGTTCCATGTCAATAATAATCAAATGATGAGAGAGCTCTAAGCTTGTGTTTGAATATCGCCTTATAGTTGTTGATTGTTGTTCCTTTCTATTGAAGTTGTCATTATTATTTTAGGGAGGTTTTTTGGGTACTATTTAGAGCAAACTTTCTTGTTGAAATACATAAAGCAGCAGATACTCCCGTCCTGGTACATGTGTGCTCATATTGGAGAAATGCGTCATGTTATTTTATATGCTGATTTTAGGGAAATGGGTTCTTTTTAACAGAACTTTCTAATGAATCATTGCTCGAATAGGTGGTGATTGTTGATGATGGAAGTACTGATGGTACCAAAAGAGTAGCTTTTGACTATGTGAAGAGGTACACCGTAGACAATGTAAGAGTAGTCCTTCTCGGAAGGAACCATGGGAAGGGTGAAGCAATAAGAAAAGTGAGCCAATTCTGAAAAATTAGTTCACCCAGTATATTGTTGTATTTTTTATAATGACTTGTCATTGAATCATAATGCTTTTGGGAAAGCATTTCCAAACAGGGCGTGCTCCACTCACGGGGTGAACTAATATTAATGCTCGATGCTGATGGGGCAACCAAAGTGTCTGACCTTGAGAAACTAGAAAATCAGGTTGGTGACCATTTTCATGATCCGGAAGGTTGGTTCTTGTACAAAAAGTTAAAATTTTGTGTGTGGTATTTCTTTTCCATTTGGATGGAGAGTTAGGCACCAATTGTCTTGTCGTAATTTTGGCTACAAGGTTTGTTGGGTGGGGGGGGGGGGGGGTGTCACTGAGTATGGTTCTATTAACTAAGCTTTCCATTCAATCCTCTTATGTTTGTTTTCTACTGGTTGTACTTATGGCTTTGTCCTTCTTTACCAGAAATCAATCTCTGATCGCCTTCATGTGTCTTTTGGGTTATAGTTAGTGGTCAAGTCTGCCTCAAACCCCAGTCACTTGGCAGGTTTTTAATTAGAAAAAAATTGACATATAGATGGTTTCCTCATCAGATTCTTGCACTTGCTATGGAGGAGCGCAAGTTTGGAGACTCTTCAGCTAGTGATTCAACTTTAAGAATCTCGGATGTCCCAATTGCTGCTTTCGGGTCTCGTGCTCACCTTGAGGAGAAGGCTCTGGCAACAGTTGAGTCTTTTGGCTGTATAATTACTATTTTGCATTATGATGTGGTTAAATTTATTCTGTATGAATTACTAGCATGTAGTTCAACTCTAATCAGAGCATCGTCTTGTGTTTCAGAGAAAGTGGTATCGCAATTTTTTGATGAAGGGATTTCATCTCGTAGTTCTGTTGGCTGCTGGTCCTGGAATTCGTGACACACAGGTACTACAGCTTCGCTCAAACTGTGTCTTTTATCCCCATTTCAATTTCATTTCTATTTTTTATATCGTTTAGTTGCATTTGTGTTTGTTGGTCAGGTGGACATTCTCTAATGCACTCTCTTTATTCTCCTTTTCACTCTTGCAAACCTGGAAAATAGCAGTATAGGTTAAATTTATCTTACGTCTTAAGTTTGGTCATAGAATCTCTTCGTCATGTTTCAGTGTGGTTTTAAAATGTTCACCAGAGCTGCTGCGCGGAAGCTTTTCATGAATGTCCGCTTGAAACGGTATGTTTCTCTTTCGTCTCATGTCGGCATATAGTCAGGAGAGAATTTAGAGTACCGTTGCATGTATTTGTTATTTTGTATCTTTTTTCCTGAAAGTTAGCTGTATATTCTTAAATTTTTCTTACATTTTTTCAACTGGGTCAAAGTCATTCACAGAGTCTTTGACTAATTGAACAGTGATGAGATGAAATTATGAATTTTCTAGCGTAACTGTAATGTTTCAACTTGGTCAAGTCATACTCAAGTTTATGACCAAGTGAGGCATAGTTATATTCTGAGGTTTATTTTGAAATCTTTTGTAACCTAATCTACCTAATGTTATACTGAAAGAGCTATGTTCCATATGCATCCAAAAATAAACATGTAAAATTGAGTTCAATGAGGTTGAAAGACTGGATCCCATTATAGACCTCTGTGACTTTGAGAATTTTCGAAAGAGATAAATGAGTTTAACTATAGGAAAATTTAATTTGCTAAAATGAGAATTGTACAATAATAAAGAACGAAAGATAAAGAGGACTGCAGCAGTTTTATGGATGATAGGCAGTGGAGTATTACCGGAAACAAGGAAATCATACAAATGAAGGACGTCATCAGGTTAATATAGCTTTTTTTTTTGTGTTGAAGAATGTAAATGAATTGACAATGAAGTGTCCACCTAAACATTTAATTGTTTTTGAAACCCCCAATTTGTTTGTAAATAAGCTCAGTTATGAAATCCAGCTCACCACTGGTTTTGTATCAGCAACCGATTGGAGGCAGCTTTCAGCTGACTGGAATGATGATATGGTGCAATTTATCTTCTTCTAGGGAAAGGCAATGGTCGGGTCGAAATATGTTATGCTAATAGCGTGCTTAGCTTTGGCAATTTTCTTGCCAGCCTAATAATAGTCATACAGGTCATACACTCATGCTAGTCATAGGACATACATTCGGATGTTTGAAAGTACTTTATGGAGAACTTGTCATTTTGTAAGTTCACTAGAATTAATCTAAATTGTTTGTGTTCCATTCCTCACGGTATTTTTTTAATGTTCCAGTTTTTTGTTCAATCCCTTTCCATGTTTCGATCTGCATAGTCAGTTGGTAGTAGCTTGAGTTTTACTGTTGAAATAACTGTTGAAACCTTGAATTTTCAGGTGGTGCTTTGATGTTGAGTTAGTGTATTTGTGCAAATGGTTTTGCATCCCGGTGATCGAGATTTCTGTTAACTGGACTGAAATTCCTGGATCAAAGGTTAACTTATTAAGCATTCCTAATATGTTGTGGGAGATAGCTCTCATGTCGCTAGGTTACAGAACTGGCATGTGGAAAATTTACAGCTAATATTTAATCGGAGATATGCAGTATTGTAAACGAACTCAGGTTTTTGGTTTTTTAAGCATGCAGATTTATGAAATTCTGCAGTCAAACCAGTTTCAATCAATGAGGAAACATGTGATCTTTTGGGACAGCTTCTGTTTTTTCTTGCATATCTTACTGATAACTGCTTTTTTATAAGAAACTTGAGGCCAAACCGCACTTTTTTTCCCATGGACTTGAGTTGCGTGCATATATACATTGAAGATATTAAGTAATTTTGTGTAAAAAATTTAAAATTATATTTAAACTTAAAAGTTTAGAGAATTTCTATAAGAATTTTCAATGGTTAGATTAATTATGTAATTATGTAGATTTAAGATTTTTTTTAAATAATGATGTTCACAATATGAATGGACACTTGGTGGGTAACAATATATAATTTGTTTTCAATCAAAATATTTATATATAATTGTTTAACATTTTTCTCACGTTTAAAATCATGTTTTTATATAAGCTAATGCGTATTCATTGTGATCACATGCATGGAACTATGTGTGGAAAAAGAACTTGACCAGAGTTTAATTTATACTCAACTGACTTCCCCTTTTTATTGCCAAAAACAAAAACAACAAAAATTTAATTAGACATTAATTTTTGTTGGTATCAGATCACAAAGTGAAAATAAAAGAAGATAAATTAATAAAAATATTACTTTTTAAATGATTTTTTCTAAAAAAAATATATAGTTATCCTTTAAATATAAAAACATAAAAAATGATAGTATATTTGTTAAATCATTATTGAACTTCTTTTTATATTATTATTACAGCATTCCTAACTAACGCACAAGCCGTCCAAGTAGCAAATCAAACATTGACAGACAAAGAAGAAAACCTAATCAAATTTTGACAATTGAAATGCCACTTTTTTGGTTATAAATTATAATTGTGTTCAAATTTTGACCAAAATATTGTCAAAATAATATAATTATTACAATAATGTTGGCCTAATTGCATATGCAAGTCCACTTTCTAGAGTAGTTCTAGTGTAGTTCCATTTTGCTAATGGAGTGGTCATAATTCAACATCACGCCAATTGATTTCAATCATGTCCTCATAATCGAAATTAAATTTTTTTATATATATATTTTCCCAACCACTATGTACACAAATACGTTATTTTTAAATAAAACGATAAGAATAAAATTTTTTTTTATTGGATCGATTCATCTAGACCGGATTAAAATAGTCCAGATTCTATTTTCGACCAACTCAATCTAATTCAACATCGATACAGAACTCAGTTAACTGGTCAAACTTGAACCAGATTAAGTAGTAATGATTCTGGATTGGTGTGGTCTAATACTCACATACACTATATTATTTTTATGGTTTCACACACACACACATATAAATATATATAACAACTATTGCATGCTGTTAATTAAGCACCGCCGAAATCAATCAGGCTAGCTATCTAGTGGTGTATATATATATTATTAGTGCAGAAAGTTCCTCTTATTCGTGCATGCAAGAAAACAAAAATGGGGTCTGGATTGATGGGTGATTTGAAGAGGCAAGCTTCGTTGTTCTTGAAGGATAAAATGAAGAGAGCAAGATTGGTATTAATGGACGCTACACCTGCACAATTGTAAGCTTCATCTCTATTAATTAATTAATTAAATCCCATTTTTATAATCAACAACTTTAGTTTCTGAATATATAAATTTGGTTGATTAGATTAACAGAAGAAATAACAAATGGAGATTCATGTGCACAAGATGCTTCTGCCATGAGGATGATCGCTCGTGCTGCTTTTGAGGTCGACGATTATGAAAGAATCGTCCATATTCTTCATCACAGGTTTTTATAAATAAAAAAAAAAAATTCTCAGTTTTTTTTTAATGAATATAAATATATATACGTAAAAGAGTAGCTTACATATATATATATATATATATGTAAGGGATCGAAATCAAGGAAATATTAATTTGAAAATTATTAAAATTTTCAGGTTGTCTAAGTTTGATACATGGAATTGGAGAGGGTCTTACAATGCTCTAGTTGTATTGGAATACCTGCTCACCCATGGACCTCTACGAGTGGCAGAGGAATTTCAAAGTGATCGACAAACTATTACACATATGGCGGCGACTTTTCACTATGTCGATCACATGAAAGGGTGGGTTCGTATAGTATTAACGTCCACTACTGTGTTGGTATTTAATTTCATGATAATATATAATCTCATCAGCTTATAAATATAAACAGGTTCGATTGGGGACTGAGTGTGAAGGACAAATGTGAGAGAATAACAAGCCTTCTCCAAGACAAGTCGTACCTCGCGGAGGAGAGGGCTAAGGCAAGGAAACTTAGTGTGGGAATCAAAGGATTTGGGGGGAGTTTTAACATATCCGTCGGAAGCACGAAACACTTGTCAAGTGATCATAATCGTCGTCAAAAGGACATTGAATTTGATGGATACAAAGCCGAGCTCGGCTGCCATGAATGTGTTGTTATGGAAGAGGAGGAGGAGGAGCATCATCCATTTTGGGATCATAAAGAGTCACACAGTACAAGAGTCTCTCTTCTATCTGCCATATAAATCAATCATATTGCAAATATTCTTTCTTTTTTTTTTTTTTATTATTATTTTTAAATTTTTGGAGCTGAATCATTTTAATTCCTTTGTTGTATTCTAGTTTGTAATATATTTGTTACCTTACAAAAATTTTACAATAGTATTCGGGAATACTATTCAATACGCTTTTTTGTCCACTTTATCAATTCTAATTTACACCAAAAGAAAATTAATTTACTTGATAATGCGTATAACTAAATAATATATAGTCCTATTTTTATTTTTTCAAAAAATATAATTGTAGATCAAATCTATATTTAATATCCACCTCGTTACACAATGACTTAATGTTAAATAATTTCTGACTCCATTTAAATACCATATAAGTTGATGAGAAGTCCAAATTAAAAACATAGTGTCCATTAGCAATGATATTAAAGCTAAAAAAGGATAAATATACAAATTATAAGCCCAATTATTGAAAATATGTAGCCCATTAATACAATAATGTTTATTTATATATATATATATATATTTATATTAATATTATTATTCAAGATCACCTTAAAAAATATTTTCAAATTTTTAATTAAATTAAATATTTAACTATTCAATATGTCAGCTGTTTGTCAACTAAATAAAATATATTCAAATTTATAACAATTTTGTTAAATAATTGTTTATTATATATGATTAAAAATTTTATTGCACAAAATTTAATCCCAATAATAAAAAATAGCAAAAATTAAAGATTTAAAAATATGTACAACATTAATATTTATTTAGAAATATTTAAAATTTTAAAAAATAAAGAATCAAAATAAATTTGAAAATATGTTTAAAATACTAAACGATTTATATCAAATTAAACCAGCTGCAGAAATAAATATTGGTTCGATCATCTATTGAAATTAAATACAAATTAAATGGCATGTCAAAAGTTAAAGTGTATTTTAAATTATAATAGTTAAATAAATAGGTTATTATTATCATTATATAAGAAAAAAAATTATGATTAAATTTTAAAATACAATTTTATTTAGAATAAAAGGTACAAGAGTTGATAACCAAATAGATAGATTACAATTGACTCATTAGAAACTAGATTCAGATTTTATGGCTCCTTGAGCTAGAAGGTGGATAATTTCATTTGTCGATCTCCACATATGATTTAACGATAAAAACTCCCGACTCTTTGATATATATAGACTGAATTTCGATAAAATTTTCTTTCAACCGAAAATCCTCTTTTGATTGAGTTATTGTCAGAACCTCCAAGAGAGATTATGTAAATATGCACATATTAGAATAACCACAATGGCAGACCAAAGTCCATATTTATTATAGTAGTTAACCTGAAATATGTTAAGTTTTGAAAATTAACTAATATTTAGGGAGGCTAATGTTAACAATTTTTTGGACGAAATCTTTCCAAAACTCAAGGTTTATTTTTTGAGTTAGGGAGAGAATTTTGTTATAATTAAATCTCGAACATGAAAAATCTTGTGATAAATTTGAGATTTTAATGTTAGATAAACTATATCAACTCCAAAATTCAAATCAAGGACGGTCGTGAGAGAAAAAAAATAAACATAAAATATAAGATCAAGATTCCTTACCTGTAGCACAAAAATGATGATAGATTCAAATATAGATAATTTTTTTTTATCTACTAGATTTTAGATTTGATTTTACCATATTTACTTCTATATATGGTTAAGATGGAAAGACTTAATTAAGTTCGAGATCAAGATATGTTTTTTTTTTTTTAATAAATCAATTTTCAAATTACGAACAAGCATAAAAAACATAATAAAAAATCAATTTAATAAATTTGTATAACTATAATATATCCTAATAATAAAGGAGGGAGACCTGGTCTTATAATGAAACAAGTCGGTAGTATGTTTTATCGAAACAAAAAAAAAATGACTTTGATGTGGAATCCTAGTTGACTTTAAAATATATAATTGGAGCATAAATCATAAATAATGACTTTGATAAAATAATATTTTTGATTTATTTCAGCGACTTTCTTAATATCACAATCTTTTTTTAAAAAAAAAAAACACAGCAGAATTTACGAAATTTGGTAAAATGTTAAAAAAAAATATCCCACACAGTAACTCTAATAATGCTAATGTTATATGCACATTTTCCTTGATAAATCTGATAAACGGATGGAAGCATATATGTTTTAGACTCTTCGAAGCAAAATGCTGACAAAGAACCACAATCCGACAAAAACCTTAGACTTTCGCTTCATCTTTTGGTCTCCCATTTGTTAAACTTAGCTACCATTCTTGAGTATTGTTATGCAATGGCTCCTAAAACCGAAGGAACGGCGATCGGAATCGATCTGGGCACAACTTATTCATGCGTAGCGGTGTGGCGGCATGATCGTGTTGAGATCATACCCAATGATCTGGGCAACCGGACCACACCTTCTTATGTAGCTTTCAAGCAAAGCGAATGTCTCATCGGCGATGCCGCCATGAATGAAGTTGCCATGAACCCCACTAACACTGTTTTTGGTGAGATATTATGATTCATAATTTTTTTTTGCCTTTTTTCGTAATTCATTTGACGGTTTGTATATTATATGTCACGAGGGTGAGTTTGAAATTATGATTTTGTGATTTGTATTTTGTTCTCCAACAAAATTGAATCCGCAGATGCTAAGCGATTGATTGGTCGAAGATTCAGCGACCCTTTGGTCCTGAGGGATCGGGAACTTTGGCCTTTCGAGGTTATTGCTGGTGCCAATGACAAGCCCATGATTGAGGTTACCTACAAAGGTGAAAAGAAACAAATTTCTGCTGAAGAGATCTCCGCAATGGTCCTCACCAAAATGAAGCAAACGGCAGAAGCTTTTCTTGGGTTCGAGGTAAAAAATGCGGTTATTACGGTGCCAGCCTACTTTAATGATTCACAAAGGCAGGCCACCAAGGATGCTGGAACAATTTCGGGGCTCAACGTCTTGCGTATTATTGTCGAACCAACTGCTGCAGCTATTGCCTATGGCATCAGTAAAAAATACAGCAACGTCGGTCCGAAAAATGTACTTATTTTTGACCTCGGAGGTGGTACATTCGATGTGTCTGTTCTCACCATAGAGAACAGTATCTTTCAGGTCAAGGCTATTGCTGGTGACACCCACCTTGGAGGAGAAGATTTCGACAATAGATTGGTGAACTATTTCGTCCAAGAGTTCAAGAAAAGGCATAAAAAGGACATAAGAGACAACCCCCGAGCATTGAGAAGGTTGAGGACATCCTGTGAGAGGGGAAAGCGGAATCTATCTGCCACAACAGATACAAACATATCAATTGATTGTTTGTACGATGGAATTGATTTCAAGTGTACACTAACCCGTGCAAAGTTTGAGGAGTTGAACATGGATTTATTTGATCAATGCATCGACCATGTCGACAAGTGTTTGAAGGATGCCAAGGTGGACAAGAAAATCATCCACGACGTGGTACTTGTTGGTGGATCCGCTAGAATTCCGAAGGTGCGGCAAATGCTTCAAAATTTCTTCAATGGGAAGGAGTTGTGCAGAAGCATTCACCCTGATGAGGCCATAGCTTATGGTGCTGCAGTTGAAGCGGCGTCTCTAATTAGAGTGGATAACCCCGAGATTCGAGACATTGTACTATTGGATGTCACACCTCTATCTCTCGGTATCCGGCTTTCAGGCGATGTCATGGATGTTTTCATCCCAAGAAACACCACCATTCCTATCAAGAAGAAGAAGAGATTGACCACGGGTATCGACTTCCAAAAGAATGTCGACTTCTCCGTGTACCAAGGGGAAAGTGCAAGAACAACTGATAACATTCTGTTAGGCGAATTCGATCTTATAGGCATTCATCCTGCCCCAAAGAATGTTCCTTATCTAAATGTCTGTTTCGACATCGATGCTAATGGCATCCTGCACGTTTCTGCTGAAGACAAAACAAGCGGTCGGAAAAACAACATCACGATCAACAGTATTAAAGTCAGATTTGGTAAGGATGAGATTGAGAGAACGACCAAAGAAATTCGTAAATGTATATAGCTATAACTCTAAAAAATCAAGAACTATGGCACTCTGCCGCTACTGAGAACAAGGAAAAATCAAATGAGATTTTTGTGTGGAAGTATCTTTCTCTTATAGCTGGTTTGTGGAACTTCTTTTCTTGTGATTATTCTCGCCTGTGATGGAGCTACTCTACTTCATTCACATTCTATGAGGTTTTTGCCAAGTTGCTTGTGTACTTTGTTTTTAAACCATCTTAATTATTTCTATAGGTTTGATTTTTTCTCAACCATATGACCAAAACATACATTTATTATTTCATTCATCCATTTCAAAGACACACACAGAGTAAAAACAAAAAAGTACTGGAAAAGACTTTGAATTTTACAGTACAACACTTGTACTAAAAGACTTTAGATTTTACAGTACAACACTTACACACACCCACTTCAGTAGGGCTTACCCTTAGCATACTGAAACTCTTAGTTACACAACACAGTAAAAACAAATACAGTAGAGTACTGGAAAACACTCTTTTCCAGTTTACAAACTCTTATCAAAGATATATTAATGTGAATAGCTTGGAAAGTAAGAAACAGTCAGCACAATATAATCTCAAAAGATTAGATATCTACTATGAGGCGTGTGCTGCTTTTCTGTATATTGAGCTTGAAGATAATAAGAAGTTCTGAGTGCTCAAATCGACGTTTGTATAATAGAGAATGTGTCCGTTGTTGAGTTCAAGTGGGGTAATCTATAAACGTCGTTGATCTTGTGTATTTATAGAAGTCTTGATTCCAACATCTATAAACAAAACGGCTTCTTTGACTTCTGATATAATCAACTTTATTACCGAAAAAGGTTCCTGCAGAAAGCTTCAGAATAATCAGATTTGTTTCATACTAAAATTGGTAAAACGTATTAAAAGCCTTTGTTCAGCATTAATGATGCATTTAATACTCGTACTCGGTAAGTAACGGTAACATTTAACATATGTTCGATAATTTCTGATCCTAGTAAAGTCAAGTTCTGCTTCTGATTTTCTAATCTGATACTGCTTTGGTAAGGTGATACGAAAATTTCTGCTTATATACTGTCTTCTGGTTATATTAACATGATCTACTGGTTTTGTCTCTCATCACCACAATTAAATTAAGTCTAATAATTTTCTCTTTTGCGGTGATGCCAAAACCTAGAAGTTAGTAACGATGAATATGAAAACAGATAGCAAATATAACCAAATAATCAATAAGCAAATTAATGAGTAAATAATCAGCAAAGCAGAACTTAAAAGAGTATTATTCATCCGTTCCGATATCTTTGAACAATGCATCCTCATCCTGAGGATCTTGGTTTCTGAATGAGGATTCTGTTTGTCCTCCAGATTTGCCTTCTTCTGCCCTTCCTGTAAGAACAGTTTTTCCCTTGAGCAGTATGAATGAGTACCTAATGAAATAAACGAAGAATAAAAATACTTATATGAAAACAGAAAATTTGTTATACAGGCACAAACAAGAATTTGTAGGTACGATGCATCTTACCTCCAAGGAATTAGATTTGGTCAACAGTCATTAAAAATAAATTAATTTTTATATATAATAATATATTAACTGGCAACATATAAAGTCGTGATTTAACCCATATTAATAATTATGCAACCATTTATGTTGCATAATTATCTTATTTTACACGTGAAGGATTTTATTCAGTGAAATATATATCATAGATTTTTTGGATGACAATTAAAGATTAAGTTCATGTTACTTTTTAATTTTGCAAAAACATTTTATTTAATTTTCAGAAATGAAAACCAATGATTTTTNAGATGCACAATTTTTCTATATTTAATCACATCCAATAGGTGAATGACACCTCATCGGTGCTCACATGAGTGTGCACGATAGATGAGCAGCATATCAAAACTTTATATATATATATATACACTCCATTCAAATTTCATATTCTCCCATGCATGCAATCATTCATTATTACATATGTTAAGTGCAGAATTTTGCTCTCGATAATAATTTATTATTAACACATCATCATATTTCACAATATAATGTTAATATCTTTTCAAGTTTTAAGATATAACACATATTATTAAAAGTTGAATGCGTACAGATGGACTTTATAGTACATCTGTCCAAGTTCGAGACTCTCCAACTCAAAAAGAAAGTTAAATGTCTACTCATCACATCACATTTACAATAGATTATAAATCCAAGCACATACCACCAGAAGTAAAATACTAAAAATAGATACAATTATATGGAATAAGAAACCATAACCAACATCATCAAACTGAGGACATCTTTGCAATGATGGGGTCACAAATGCTCTCTACTTCTTTCATTTTGTCCTTGAATTGATTTTCTTCAGCAAGTTGGTTGCTTTCCAACCACAAGGTAGCCAGGTCAATGGCAACTTTAATCTTCATCCTGTCTGAAAATGTCAATTCGACAATAAAATTCATGTTGTTTTCGATTTTACTCCTTACTTCGTAGACATAATTTTCCAGTGCATTCTTGGCTTCAACTCTCCTTCTATGTTGCTCATCTTGGGCCTTATAAATCTCGGCTTCTCGCAGCATTCTCTCAATCTCTTCAACAGATAACCTGCCTTTGTCATTGATGATTGTCATGCTTTTTTTGTTCCCAGATGTTTGATCTTGGGCAGAAACGTCTAAGATCCCATTAGCGTCGATACTAAAGGTGATGACTATTCTACGTACGCCCCTCGAAACAGGTGGAATGTCGGTGAGCTCGAATTTACCCAACAACTTGTTATCAACCGTTCTCGCCCTTTCTCCCTCGAACACTTGGATCAGCGCCGAGCTTTTGGTGTAAGAACATGTCTCAAATATTTTCTCCTTCATAGTAGGAATAGTAGTGTTTCTGGTATGATTACACTCATAGCGCCTCCTTGGACATGCACGCCTAGGGACAAAGGCGTGACTTCGCATAACAATATATCTCGAACCTCTGCATTACCCTGGCCAGATAAAATTGCTGCTTGAATCGCAGCACCAGAAGCAACAGCCTCATCAGGATGAATGCTCTTGCACAGCTCTTTGCCATTAAAGAAATATTGTAGCATTTGTTAAACCTTTGGGATTCTAGTAGATCCGCCAACCAGCACCACTTCGTGGATACTTTTCTTGTCCATCTCGGCATCATCCAAACACTTCTCAACATGTTCAAGGCATTTCTTAAACAAATCCATGTTGAGTTCCTCAAATTTTGCACGAGTATTTTACAGTCAAAATCTTTCCCGTCATACAAACAATCAATTCCAATAGTTGTTTCTGTCACTGAAGATAGATTCCTCTTTGCCTTCTCACATGATGTCCTCAACCTCCTCAATGCTCGGGGGTTGTCACTTATATCATTTTTGTGCTTTCTTTTGAACTCTTGAACACAATGGTTAACCATTCGGTTGTCGAAATCCTCTCCCCCAAGATGGGTGTCACCAGCGATGGCCTTAACCTTAATCATACTATTCTCCACAGTGAGAAGTGACACATCGAAGGTGCCACCCCCAAGATCGAAAATCAGCACATTTTTCTTTTCACCAGAACCGCGAACTGTTTTGTCGAGACTATATGCAATGGCTGCAGCAGTTGGCTCGACAACGATACGCAAGATATTAAGCCCAGAGATAATTCCAGCATCCTTGGTGGCTTGCCTTTGGGAATCATTGAAATAGGCAGGCACTGTAATAACTGCGTTTTTTACTGTTAAACCAAGAAAAGCTTCTGCGGTTTCTTTCATCTTGGTGAGGACCATCGAAGAAATCTCTTCGGCCACAAACTTTTTCTCCTGGCCTTTGTAGTTAACCACAATCACGGGTTTATCGACCGGGCCGGAAATGACTTTGAAAGGCCAGAGTTTCTTATCACTCTGGACCAAAGGGTCGCTGAATCTCCGACCGATCAACCTCTTAGCATCTGTAAAATCAATTTTCCATTTGTCGTGAAAAGATTATACCAACTGAGTTTGATGCATGATGTTCCATTTTATACTGAACTCAGTTATCATTGATAGAAACACATTAAAAACATTTAGAAACATGAGCAGGACAAACGAAAACCCAAAAACATACTAAATATTCATACTGATGAACAAACTGGTAATGAAAGTAACGTTCTCTCACCAAAAATGGTGTTGGTTGGGTTCCGGGCCGCAAGATTCTTGGCGGCATCACCGATGAGACGTTCGGTGTCGTTGAAAGCTACGTAAGAAGGCGTTGTACGGTTGCCCTGATCATTGGGTATGCTCTCAGCACGATCATGCCGCCACACGGCAACGCATGAATAAGTGGTGCCCAAATCGATTCCAATGGCGGGTCCTTGGCTGTTTCCAGCCATGGTTAATCTTCTGTACAATAATCCTAATGCGAATGATCTCGATCTTCTCTCTTTCCTGAAGGCTACTTGACTTTTATGGATTATAATAACATAAATAAACTTGTTGGATTCCTCGTCGGCCAATTATTTTATTAAAATTTTGCGCGTTGAAACATTCAGATCCATCAAACAAGTTGACTTGGGTATTGCATCTCCAATTTCTAGGAATACCAAGAAGAGTATGTATGTATATAAAAGAACAGGTAATATACATATCGATCCACAAAATCTAAACATGCTTCAACCTTTTAAATATTTATCACACCAATCATATTTGTGTTGGTTTGTTGCATAAACGTGGAGTGCGCAAGAGTTTGACATTACAAATAATAGTCTCATGGAAGTGGTACAACATAACCAAACATATAGCACTTGATCGAACTTCTTGGAAAAAAAAAAATTGATTTCGAAACTGAGTGAATTCCTTAGCAATAAATCTACTCTTATATTGTCAATGTTGTCTAATAAGATCTATTGAGTTCTTTTTCATTCATAACATTATACCACAAATTAGATTTCATAAGCTTATGGTTTTTGAAAACATCTCAAAATCATTTTCGGCTTCAAAATAAATAATCAGTTCATTCTAGATACAAAATATAATCACTTGAAATTGGTGATCTCTGAATTCCAATAAATCTTTTCAATGTTGCATCAACACTTTCAAATGAAGTCACATCATATTGTTCAACAGATCTTATTTGTTTTTTTTAAAATCTATATGGATCATCATCAACACTTTTTATAGGTATATATAATGAGCATAATACTTTAGAAACAAAATAACAAGTTTTGTTATCATCAACATTAAGGTTGTTAGAGTTTCTAAACCCAACACCAGATCTAAGAAGGCTGCTGAGGAACCTGTTGTGTGTACTGTTGCTCCAGAACAATCTCAGAGTCTTTCAGTTCAAGAAGAAGCAGTCTCTGTCAGAAGTCAACTAATGTTACAAGAAATTGCACCATCTAGGAAAAACGATCATCAACTGAAAAGAAAGCTAAATCTCTTTGCAAAAATATTACAAGAAGTCATATTAAAGAACATGTATTCATTATTTATTTGATCATATCAAGGATAATAATCGTACACAAAATTCTTCTGTTTAGTTCGTATAAGCTGTGAACAAGGAATTCTACTGCTCTAAGTTTCTCAGTTTCAGTTCCACTAAAAGTTTCAGTTAGGCAGTGTTAACTCCTACTGAAATAGGTAATTTCAAATCACTTATAATTATCAAAGTCTTTTAGTACAAACCTTCGTTCAAGAAGAAGGGGCGACATAGAAGTATTGGAATCTCCGAACATCCATAAATAATCACGCGTTCATTTACTATTAAATTTATTTTCTATTAACCACCCAATCGAATAGCCATTTGTTCAAACCAGTTTCAATAAGCCTACTTCCGCACAGTTCACATATTGACTTGCTGATAACTCTAATGACAAGAAGAAAGTTTCAGCATTGTTAACATTATCGAAACAATTCGAAGAAAATTTATTCACCCCCTCTAAATTTCTAATCCCGATCCTGACATATAATTTTCAATTTTGTTATTCGCGTAATGTTTATGTTATTCATGGACGTTAATTTACTCAACTTAAAAATTGGCACAAAAACTCCTATGAGCTAAAAGTAGACTTAAAAATTGGCACAAAAACTTTCATGAGATTGTTTAATGTGTCAATTTTGTGAAACAAGTCTCTTATCCAACATGACCCATTAAATTTTTTTTTTTTTCACTCTGTCAATGGACCGAGTTGACCTGTCTCATAAATATAAATTCAGGAGATCCACAGAAGACCTACTAAAAATTGGAGAGCTGTAAAATTTTGAACAAAGATGTAAACTTCGTTTTCTTTTGATTTATTTTAAAATATATTAATTAATAGAAAAAGATAAATCAAACAAAAAGACATCAAAAAAATAAAGATAGAGTTCATAAATCAAACAAAAGGAAAAAAGAGACAAATCAAACAAAAATAATTATTGTTAAAATAAAGATAAGGATATAGTTCATGTTGGGGTTAATCGTGCATGAGTGAGAGTAGTACTGAGATAGTGACCTCCTGAGAAGTTCTGATGTGTCATGCTACTGACGTTGCGCACCTTGATCTGGTTGGCAGAAAAAAATGACGTCAAGTCTTAATGGGTAATATTGTCTCTACTAGAGACATTACCGAAAGTAGAGAAAGGGAAAGAATGGTTTCTAAGGGATATAAGACAACACTAACAGATAGACACGCATCTCCTCGGACACATGGAGTGTAAATTTCAATAAAAAAAAATGGAGGCTAAATTTATTTTTCTTCAATTTATTTTAAAATTTATTAATACAACAAACAAATAAAAGACATGTATTTATTAATATTATTTAACAAAAATAAGGACAAACATGTAAATCAACCAATTCTATTAGAGTTTTTAAATTTATTATTCGTTATTTACGTTATTCATAAATGTTCATTTATTCAACTTAATTAAAAATGAAAATTGGTACAAAAACTCAACGAGACTGTTTGACGTGCCAATTTTGAAACGAATCTCCTATTCGACACGAATCACGAAAAAACATTGTTTTTCACTACGAAAATGGACCCACGAAAGACCTACTAAAAAATTGGAGAACTAAAAAATTTTCAACAAGAGTGTAAAATTCATTTTCCTTCAATTTATTTAAAATTAATTAGTTAATGGAAAAAGATAAATCAAACAAACAAATGGAAGCTTAGTTTCATTTTTATTCAATTTATTTTTGAATCCATTAATAAATAAAAATAAACAAACAAAAAAAAATATTGTTTTTCACTCCAGAAATGGGCCCACGAAAAGAAATATAAATTTTTGAATAAGAGTGTAAACTTCATTTTACTTCTATTTATTTAAAATTTATTAATTAATGGAAAAAGAGAAATCAAACAAAAGATAGAGGTTAAATTCCATTTTCTTCAATTTATTTTTAAATTTCATTCCAAAGAAATGAATGCTAAATTTTATTTTTCTTCAATTTATTTTAAAATTCATTAATAAATGATAACAAACAAACAAAGAGACATATATTTATTATTATTATTATTATTATTATTATTATTATTATTATTATTATTATTATTATTATTATTATTATTATTTAATGCAGATAAAAAAATACATGTAAATGCACAATTCAAAGTCATATTTTTATAGTAGTATAGATATAGATATAGATATAGATATAGGTATAGATACGTGTAAATTCACAAAGTTTTATTAGAGTTTTCAAATTTATTAATCGCGTAATGTTTATGTTATTCATGGACATTAAATTATTCAAATTAAAAATTGACACAAAAACTTTTATGAGCTAAAAGTAGACTTAAAAATTGATACAAAACTCTTAGAAGACTGTTTCATGTGTCAATCTAATGAAACGAGTATCTTATCCAACCCGATCTGTGAGAAAACATTTTTTTTCACTCTGTAAATGGACCGAGTCGACCTGTATCATAAATATAAATCCATGAGATTCTGTCACAGAAGACCTATTAGAAAATTGGAGAGCTGTAAAATTTTGAACTAGAGTGTAAACTCCATTTTCCTTCAATTTATTTTAAAATCTATAAATTAATAGAAAAAGATAAATCAAACAAATGATATCCAAAAAAATAAAGATAGAATTCATAAATCAAACAAAAGGAAAAAAAGATACAAATCAAACAAACGTAATTATTTTTAAAATAAGGGTAATGATATAGTTCATGTTGTGGTTAAACATGCATGAGTGAGAGTAGTACTGAGGTGAATGACTTTTTGGGAAGTTCTCGTACGTCAAGCTTCTAGCGTTCTGCAGTTTGGATAGGTGGCGGACCGTAAAAGAGTGACGTCAGAACTTAACGGATAATGCTAGCTGTCTCTGCTGGGTACACCACTGGTAGGGAAATAATAAGACTGATATCTAAGGGATATGAGACAACACTAGCTGATAGACATGCGCCTCTCGGACTCATGGACCTAATGGCTCGACTCATTAACAACCAAGTAGGTGCACTCTGCACTGCCACGAGCATAAGAAAATAAAGTTGCGTCTTGGCTAAAAACTAGAGTGTAAATTTTCTTATTCTTATATTTATTTTAAATTACATTAAAGATATATTTTTTTAAAAAAAATAGAGTGTAAATTTCATTAAAAAAATGAGAGACTAAATTCTATATTTTTTTTCAATTTATTTTAAAATCCATTAATACCCGAAAAAACAAACAAAAAAAACATGTATTTTTTAATATTATTTAATGAAAATAAGGACATACGAGTAAATTCACATAATTATATTATAGTTTTTAAATTTTTTATTCGTGTATTATTTATGTTATTCATTAATGTAATTTACTCAACTTAAAAATTAAAAATTGATAAAAAAAAAAAAAACTCCAACGAGGTAGTTTCATATGTCAATTTTGAAACGGGTCTCGTATCCTACCCGAATTATGAAAAACATTGTTTTTCACTCTGAAAATAGACCATCGGAAGACCTACTCAAAAATTGGAGAACTATATATTTTTGAGCATAAGTGTAACTTCATTTTCCTTGGATTTATTTAAAATTCCTTAATTAATAGAAAAGGAGAAATCAATACATTAATAGATAAAAACAAAAAAATAAACTAACAAAGAGACATGTATTATTATTATTATTATTTAATGAAAATAAAGAAATACATGTAAATTTACAATTAAAAAGTTATATATTTATAGTAGCAAGTATAGATAATAGATATATAACACATAATTATCGAACATATATATTTGTAGTGAATGATTAGTTTCATAGGCAATTCTTTTACCAGTTCAAATTAAATTGTGGAAGAGACCAAAAATATATACCAAGTCTAAGTCTTTTTTTTTTTTTTAAAGTTTAATGTAAATTATAAATAATGACTTTGATAAAATATTATGTTTAATATATAATTGGAACGTCCTTAGTAAAACATAACGTGCGAGCTAGCTAGGTATCTCAAGTCATTTTTCCTTAATGATTGAGAAACTTGGATGAGGTAAATCCGGCAGTCATAGTTGATAAAATATTTTGATACCTTTGCCTTAGATTTCTATTACATAATTTTATTGATAATTATAATTATATTTGTCAACATACTCCTATAAATATAATCCATTTGATTTATATATATTTATGTTATGGTTGAGATTTAGGCCTAACTCAACCCCAAAAACTAATTCAAGAGGGAAAATTGTCTAAGTCTACATATGCAACTCCCAAGAGCTATATCCAATCGATGTGATACATCGTAACAGACCCAACTAGAGTATGGAGACATTAACGTGTAACACAACTATGAACAGTACAACACATAACGGTAAGTCTTGGCTTTAATATATATCATGATAAGATTGAGATTTTAACCTAACTCAACCTAAAAAACTAACTCAAAGGAAGAGAATTGTCTAAATTCATATATACAACTTTCAAGAATTTTTTTATTCAATACGAGACATCTTAATAATTTATTCGAAATCAATTTGCATCGTATAACAATTAGACGTGGTACATAAATCTTATTTATATATCATACCCTACACGTTCACGTAACGTGTGGGAAGGAAGTAGTGATCGAAATAAGATGAATTATTTATCAAGTCGGTGGTTTGTCCCTTTCATCCATATTTAGTTATCTTTTAAATTAAATAAATTATTCTTATTAACAAACAAGCTCTTCTATCCTCCAAACGGTACTTCTACTTCTAAAATATACTATTACATATTAAAAAATTTTTTCCAAAGAATTGACTTTAACTATCAATAAACAAATTTGGGTTAGTAATTGTATAAAAATAGCTCAAAACCAAAACATTGAATAAGTTATTTGAAATTTTATTTATTTTTTTAATCAAAAACTTTTTCAGTACGAGATGCAGATTTCTTCATGGTAATGAGATTTTTACAATGAAAACCAAGCTAGTGCTGCAGTAAAGCACCCATTCAGTCTTCCCCATAAATAAAGACCTATGCTCTCCATTATACCAAACAAAACCATTGGCTCTATCTTCATCGTCTTTGCCATTCGTAAAAGTGTCCTTTTGCTTTTACTATACAATGGCTGGAGAAAGGGAAGGACCGGCGATAGGAATCGATTTGGGTACCACTTATTCATGCGTAGCGGTGTGGCACCATGGTGACGTGGAGATCATACCCAATGATGAGGGCAATCGTATTACTCCTTCTTATGTAGCTTTCAATGAAACCGAATGTCTCATTGGCCATGCCGCCGAGAATGTCGTCGACATTAACCCCGCTAACACTATTTTTGGTGAGACTTTGTACATATCATTCACCTTGTTTGTTTCATCTTGATGATGTGTTTGGATTCTAATGTTCGATCTTATTTGTACTTTTTGTCCCATTATATTGAAACTCAGTTTGCAGATCTTGAGTATATAGCTAGGCTAACTTGTTTTTGTAGAAAACATGCTAGTTTTGCGTTCACTGCCAGGGAATGTGATTTTGCAAAGCTTTTGGAATGTAATATGTACCACTATGATAATTATTTGGATCTTTCGCTGCTCTCATATCCATCTTTCCGTTATTTTGTTCACAAGCTATCATATGCTTGAATAATGCTTCTGTTCATATTTATGTCCATGCTAATAGTAATAATATTATATTGTACAATTAGCAGACTGTTGAATTACTAATAGAACAAGAACTGATTGTCGTCTGATGTATTTGGTCGCGGATAGTTTTATTCTCATGGTTTCTCGATGGATAATTCTTCTACAATATATATATATACATATTTTACTTTGCAGATGCTAAAAGATTGATTGGTAGGAGATTTAGCGACCCTTTGGTCCAGAAAGATTCGATGCTTTGGCCATTTAAAGTCATCTCGAGTCACGATGATAAGCCCATGATTGTGGTTACGTACAAAGGTGAAGAGATACAATTTGCTGCCGAACAGATTTCTTCCATGCTCCTCACCAAGATGAAGGAGATCGCAGAAGTTTTTCTTGGTTGTGCAGTAAAAAATGCGGTTATTTCCGTACCTGCCTACTTCAACGGTTCCCAGAGGCAGTTGATCAAGGAGGCGGGAACCATTGCTGGGCTCAATATCTTACGTCTCATTGCTGAACCAACTGCCGCAGCGATTGCATATGGTCTCCAAAAAAAATATAGCAACACGAGCCCAATAAACGTACTTGTTTTTGACCTTGGTGGCGGTAACTTGGATGTGTCTGTTCTCACCATCGAGAATAGTATCTTTCAGGTCAAGGCTGTTGCTGGCGACACACACCTTGGAGGAGAAGATTTTGACAATAGAATGGTCGACTATTTTGTTGAAGAAGTCAAGAGAAAGCACAAAAAGGACATAAGCGGCAACCCCCGCACATTAAGAAGGTTGAGAACTGCTTGTGAGAGAGCCAAGAGAAATCTGTCTTTTATGGCACATACAACTATTGCTTTTGAACATTTGTATGATGGAATCGATTTTGAATATAAACTAACCCGATAAATATTTGAGGAGCTCAACATGTACTTGTTCGAGGAATGCATTGGCCATGTAGACAAGTGTTTGAAGGATGCCCAGATCGATCAGGAAAGTATCCACGACGTGGTGCTAGTTGGTGGATCCACTAGAATTCCTATGATTCAACAACTGCTTAAAGATTTCTTTAATGGTAAGGAGCTGTGCAAGAGCATTCACCCCGATGAGGCTGTAGCATCTGGTGCAGCAATTCAAGCAGCGATTCTGAGTGGCCATAGCGAGATTAGTGACATTGCACTATGCGATGTCGCACCTCTATCTCTTGGTGTGATGACTTTAGGTGGTGAAATGGAAGTCGTTATCCCAAGAAACACCCCAATTCCTACCAAAATAAAGAAAAGATTGAACAAGGGGATTGACCGAAAGAAAGTACGTTTCTCAGTGTACCAAGGAGAGAGTCATGAAAGAACAAGAGGTGACAATACTCTCTTAGGTGAATTCGTTCTCTCTGCCCAGAGAAATGTTTCTTGTCTAAATGTATGCTTCGACATTGATGCTAACGGTATCTTGAATGTTTCCGCTGAAGAAAAAGATAGCCGGAAAAAACGCATCATTAACAAAGTTGAAGGCTGGTTGCATAAGAAAAAGATTGACAGACCGGTTGAAGAAGCTAGCTCGTAAATATACATCAAGATGATGATGATAACGAGTACGAAGAATTAGGAATTGAATGCTCTAAAAAATATATATGCTTGTAATATAAAAAATAATTTTTAACAAATGGAAAAAAAATCAAAGATTTTCTTGCATCGAAGTATCTTTCTCTTGTACCATCTGGTTAGTGATCATGGTGATTGGTTTGAGTTCCAATTTCTTTATTTTGTAATAATTTTGAAGATATATTTTAAATTATGTGTCTTATAAGATTACATTTGGGTGTAATAATTATTCATGATCAATCGAAATGTGGTGCTTGAGCTACGGTACTATTTAAAAAACTTGAGTTCCACTGTTACCACTAGTTATATGTTTTGGTAAAACGCTTGATGCATAGAAAAAAACATGGTAATTATTACATGAAAATTTTAATGTAGATAACATATAACAATTCTATATGTCTCTAATCTCAAAACTTAATCTTCACTTAAATAAGCTAAAGTAATTTAATTGCTAGTGTGAAAGAAAAAAAATTATGTTAGAAAATTTAGTTTCGGTGTTTTAATAAAAAGATTACAACTGAATTCGAGCAGAACCGAAATCAGTAACCTAACTAATCGCTAGTCCAAACTGATTTCCAGCGTAAAAATCAACTTATCAAACTGATTTAGAGACTTCTGATTTAATTCAAATCGACCGGATATCACTTTAAACAAGATCGATACAAAGATCTTTTCGATCAGTGATTAAGGATAAGAACCTAAAGTCATATAGCTTTTTGTTTATACCGATCAGTGTTAAGGATCAGAGTGACAGTCTTTATCAGAAGTCAACTGATACCAAAAAAGACAATGAATCAGCAAAAAGTCCATTTGCAGTCATGAAACGATATTTTTTGTACAAGTTACCATTGAAGATTGATATAATTTATGGGATCAGTTGAACCAGCCAGATACAACAGTCCTTGACTGAAAACAAAAGCCAAATCTCTTAGTAAACATATTACAAGTCAGATTAAAGAAGAAACACACACTGATTCGTTATTTATCTGGTCATTTCATGTATCATATTGGTGCACAAAATTCTTCATTTAATTCAGATAAGCGGTGAGCAAGGAACTTTATTGCTCTAAGTCTTTAGTTTCAGTTTCACTAAGAGTTATGCAGTGTTAAGTCCTAGTTGAAGTGGGTAATTTCAAATCACTTGTAATTACCAAAGTCTTTTAAGACAAACATTCTTTAAGGAAGAAAGAGTGACGTAGGAGTATTGAAGTCTCCGAACATCCATAAACATTTCTGCATTCATTTATCATTCAGTTTATCTTCTCTTAACCACTCAGCTGGATAGTCTTTTATTCAAATCAATTTCAACAAGTCTTCTTCTGCACAATTCACACCGATAGACTTGCTGAAGACTCTATCGACAAGAAGAAAGTGTGTGCTTGGATATTGACATAAGTGGAATCTTAATTGTATCAGCTGAAGATAAAACAAGCCATAAGAAAAACAACACGACAATCAGCGGTGTTGAGGGCACGCTGTCCAGAGATGAGATTGAGAGAATGCTGGATGACGGCGAAAGATTTTTGGTAGAAGATGAGGAGCTTAAAAAGAAATTTGAGGCGAAAAATTAACTGAATAATTATGTGTACAACACTAGGGCTGAACGCAGTAACGGGCAAACTACGTCTACCAGGTAAACCACATTAGACAAAGTTTTTGTGACAGACTCACTCAAGAAAGTGTTGGTAGGGAATAGAAGATGTGACTAACCTACTCCACCAACTTGGATATCCTCTCCGGGGCAAATATTTCGTTGCCGGCACCTAAATAATTTAAGAGATAATTGTATATACTACCATGTGAAATATCGAGATTGTTGAAAACATCTTATGAAAAATATGAGTTATGAAGTTCTCGTGATTTCAAACCTTGGGCACACACATAGCGAAATAGATATTGATAATTTAGTCTATCATATGGGTGTGCAAGAAATTGTTTGCAATCACTAAAAAACGGCTTTTGGCTTTAAAAAATCAATTTGTTGTGTTTCTTAAACCTATATTATGTGTTGTTTTGTGCTTAATTTAATTGAAATCTAGAAGCTAATTCTGCTTCTAAAAAAGGAATTCTATTAACTAGGTAGTATTAGATATCAAATACTAACCACTTCTAATTTCTATATGTAGCCATTTTTCATAATATATAATTTATTCAGAAACCGTTGTCATATAAATTATAAATCAGAGGTAAACCATATTCCACACCATTTCATGTTGTTCATTATAAGACTCACCTAAAAGTTATTTTAAACACCTTATTTGATATTACGGAACTCTTTTAAATTAAAATATAACATATATTATTGAAAGTTAAACATCCGAAAATAACGTAGCATTTACAATGGAATTAAACCTTAATCAAATTCTTCAATC
The DNA here is from genome assembly GCF_012295235.1 of Primulina huaijiensis. Classification (NCBI taxonomy): domain Eukaryota; kingdom Viridiplantae; phylum Streptophyta; class Magnoliopsida; order Lamiales; family Gesneriaceae; genus Primulina; species Primulina huaijiensis. The sequence continues at coordinate 305,447 of NC_133313.1, forward strand.
CTAGGAGCAGTGCTATTGGAATACATATTTGCAAGGATGGGTTCGCAGATGCTCTCTACTTCTTTCATTTTATCCTTTAAATCATTTTCTTCGGCGAGTTGGTTGCTTTCCAACCAGCCAGTGGCCAGCTTAATCGCAAGCTCAACCTTCTTCTTCTCTGAATATGTCAATTTGAAAGAAAAATTCATGTCGTTTTCCATTTTACTTTTTACATGATAAACATAATTTTCCAGAGCATTCTTGGCCTCAGCTTTCCTTCTATGTTGCTCATCTTCGGCCTTGAATAACTCCGCCTCTCGCAACATTCTCTCGATCTCTTCGGTAGATAACCTACCTTTGTCATTGATAATTGTCATGTTGTTTTTATTCCCAGTTGTTAGATCTTCAGCAGAGACATTCAAGATCCCATTAGCATCGATATCAAAGCGAATGTTTATTTTGGATGCACCCCTCGGAGCAGGTGGAATGCCGGTGAGCTCAAATTTGCCCAACAAATTGTTATCGGTTGTTCTCGCCCTCTCTCCCTCGAACACTTGGATCGACACGGATCTTTGGTTGTCCGAACATGTCACGAATCTATTCTCCTTATTGGTAGGAATAGCAGTGTTTCTTGGTATTACCACGCTCATAACATCTCCTTCGATCTGCACGCCAAGGGACAGAGGCGTGACTTCGCATAACAATATGTCTTGAACCTCTGTGTTGCCCTGGCCAGTTAAAATTGCTGCTTGGGTTGCTGCACCAGAAGCGATGGCCTCGTCAGGATGAATGCTTTTGCACAAATCCTTGCCATTAAAGAAATCTTGCAGCATTTGTTGAACCTTTGGGATTCTAGTTGATCCGCCGACAAGAACCACGTCATGAATACTTGTCTTGTCCATCTCGGCATCATCCAAACACTCTTTAACATGTTTAATGCATTTATAAAATAAATCCATGTTGAGTTCCTCGAATTTTGCACGAGTTATTTTGTAGTCAAAATCGATTCCATCATACAAGCAATCGATTCCGATGGTCGTTTCAGTTGCGGAAGATAGATTCTTCTTTGCCCTCTCACAAGATGTCCTCAACCTCCTCAATGCTCGGGGGTCCATTCTAATATCCTTTTTGTGTCTTCTCTTGAACTCTTGAACACAATGACTAACTATCCTGTTGTCGAAATCCTCTCCTCCAAGGTGGGTGTCACCAGCAATAGCCTTGACCTTAAACGCACTATTCACCATAGTGAGAAGCGACACATCAAAGGTGCCACCCCCGAGATCGAAAATAAGCACATTTTTGTTTTCATTAGAGTAGCTTAACTTTTTGTCGAGACCATATGCAATGGCTGCAGCAGTTGGTTCGACAATGATACGCAAGACATTAAGCCCAGAAATGGTTCCAGCATCCTTGGTTGCCTGCCTCTGGGAATCATTGAAGTAGGCCGGCACTGTGATAACTGCGTTTTTTACTGTTAATCCAAGAAAAGCTTCTGCGGTTTCTTTCATCTTGGTGAGAACCATCGAAGAAATCTCTTCGGCCACAAACTTTTTCTCCTGGCCTCTGTAGTTAACCACAATCATGGGTTTATCATCAGGGCCAGCAATTACCTTGAAAGGCCAGAGTTCCATATCACCCTGGACCAAAGGGTCTCTAAATCTCCGACCAATCAACCTCTTAGCATCTGCAAAATTAATTATGCACCAAAACACTGTAAATTTATCATTGAAACCGTTAGAAACATGAGATCAGAGGTATAAACAAATGAGAGTAAATCACCAAAAATGGTGTTGGTTGGGTTCATGGCAACAAGATTCTTGGCGGGACCGCCAATGAGACGCTCGGTTTCACCGAATGCTACATAGGAAGGCGTTGTGCGGTTGCCCTGATCATTGGGTATGATCTCAGCGCGATCATGCCTCCACACGTACGGCTACGCATGAATAAGTTGTTCCCAAATCAATTCCAATAGCTGGTGCTTGGATTTTTCCGGCCATGGATTATTTGCTGTAGTGCACGCAGTGAAAAGCTTAATGGATAAGTAGATTATGGAGAGTGTGGGGAGAATATTAAGAATCAGGAGAAATTTCTGAGCAAATGCTTGGATTTTTCAATGGAAGAAGAAGAGGCATACACAAACAAACATGGAAAAAATATTTACTTTTAGGAAAAAGTGATGTTTTGAAATACAAGGAAAAAGGTCGTAGAGTTATATTTAGATCATGCAGTCACGCAACTTTGCAAAATCAATATTTTTAGAAAACATCTAATTATTTGTTTTTTGTAATGCTAGCTTGTGTATGTTGATACTTGAAAGGGATTAATTTCCAAGTTCATGAGTTTAAAATAATTGATACATAATTAATAAATAATTGGCCGAGTATCCGACAAATAATGCGGCGGAGTTTGCATACGATAAGACAAACTCCGGCCGGCTGTCACATTTTAAAGTTTGCTAATCTAATTTATTGAGCTTATGCATTTCATTTTATCTCGTAAGTGAAATGTTAAAAGTCGATGGTGATTTGATTCTTTCACCAATATTGATTATTTGGATAAATATAAATCTGACTAAAAATGCTTCAATTCTTGATAGAGCGTCTTATATATCCACGTCTTCATATTAATACATTTATCCGAATTAAACCCTATAATTGGTACAAAGTCAAGTTCTCACGGATTCGATTCTCTTTTAAACAATAATGGTTCTTACTAGGAGAACGATCATAACGTGACGTTTTGATTGTTGTATGTTTTAAAATGTTTTATTATATCTTTATCATCAATTATAACTTTTGATAAGCGTCAAATGTTGGATGCTACATATTGTACTAAAAATCATATTTGTTTTACTTTCAAAATTAAACAGAAATTTCGATGAGCACAATAGAATAATTATTTTGCACAATATGATAATATTGTTGATGAACACAAGAGAATAATTATTTGTAAACTGTAAATTTCAACAGGTAACTAATACCAATTAGGTTACTGTAGAAAAAATAAAAACGATGAGAAGTTTTGATTTTAAAAAAATATATGCACACATTAGCAACGAATATTGGATTGTCGTTTTTTGAAGACGACGAACGCGTTTTCTTCTGTGCAAAGTCGTCGAATTCATAGAAAATATTTTTGTATTGTACGATATGAAATGTTGCAAGAAACCATCTTATTCTATTCTCATGATAAAAGAAAGTAATAGAGTCCATTCCAGCCCCTTGCTAAACAAAACCCTAGATTCTTAAACTTACCACTCCTAGTTTCCTCATAGCTGGAGAAAGCGAATTAAGGACCGGCGATCGGAATCGATTTGGGTACCACTGATTCATGCATAGCCGTGTGGTAGCGGGATCGTGTTGAGATTGTTGGATAAATGAAAAGAGAAGAAGAGGAAGAGTGAGGAGTTGTAACGGGAAGTGGGTTGTCTCAAATGTGACTTGTTCCACATTGAGTCAATAACCAAATAAAGTCTCCCTAACAAGCTCCAAGTTGAGACAAGGGTTTGGGCGCCAAGGGGTACCAGAAGTTTTTAGACGGGGGAAGACGCTAATAGGTTGTGTCTCGGTAAACTAAACACGCGCGCGCGCATCGGCGCGGTGCGGTGAGGTGTGGTGTGGTCTTTTGACCGTATTATTCTTTTTGGACAAAATTTATTTGAAAATAATTTTGTTGACAGCATCTACACACGAAACCGAAACAGAAACCAGCGTGCATTCACAGAAGATGCCGCGCATATGCGCGCCCAGAATCCGCGCACATGCGCGAGATTCACAGAAGATGCCGCGCATATGCGTGCCAGAATCCGCGCACATGCGCGAGCCTTACTGTTATCATCGCATATGGGCAGAACAAGGCGCGCCTAAGGACGCGCATATGCGTGAGCCTTTCTGGAATTCTGCGCTGGTTCTGAAAACATGCGCGTCCCTTGGCTATGTTGGCATCTGTTCTTGATCACTTTTGCATCAACCAATGTGTTCCTTCACTAGAGTAGTGACTCTTCTTTGCATCCGGTCTGGAAAGGCTTGTCTTTTCAACGCAACCGATGATTGTTTATAAATAAATCCAATCAGCCCATTTCGAAAGTTGCTGGTCATTTTGCACTGCATTGCTTCTTGCCATTTTGCTGCATTCATCATTTCGAAATACTTGGAAGTTCAAGCATACGCTTGTTCGCTGATATCCAGAAACTGTTGTGTTGCATCTTCTGGATTAAGTCGTTGTATTTTGGGGACGATTGCTTGCGACGTATAGCATTTTGATACGGGCAATTTCGTCTTGCGGAAAAAAGTTTTCCTTGCCTCGACTTAACATTGTTGCTGCTCCTTTTCAGAAACGAGTATCATATAGATAACAGAGATCATATCAAGGCAACCGCATCACGCCTTCAATGATTCCAAGCCACTCATGATCTATTCGAATCACATAAAAACTCGTTTAATGAGGCTCGTTAAGATAAATGAATGAAACTCAAGTTTTATAATATTTCGACTCGTTAGTTCGTGAACATATTCTTTAATAAGCTTATGAGTCGCTCTTAGATAAAAATAATAATAGTTTTGATATTTGATTTATAGATTGTACTTTTATTTATGAAAAATATAAAAAAAAATCTATTAAATTTATTTATTAGAAATAAATTAAAATTTTTAATAAGAATATTATATTTTTCTAAATATATAATTTAGTTTTTAATGAATTTAATAAATATTTAAATTTATAATTTATATTTATTAAGTTCGTTTAAATTCGATAAAAATTTGGATAAGCTCGCCACTGATGAATATATTAGCTAAATAAATCTCGAGCTCGACTCGATTATAAACGATCTAAATTCAAACATTCAAAAGTTCGGCTCGGCTACAGCCATCATAGATGAACTAGACAAAATTTCTAGTAGCTCTAATGAAAAATGTGTTTATTTTTTACCTTTGCGGTGGCACTTTTGATGTTTCTCTTCTCACGATGGTGAAAGGGCGAAGAGGAATCTGTCCTTCATGGAACATACAACTATTGGAATTGATTGTTTCTACGAAGGAATTGATTTTATAATATAATCTAACCCGTAAAAATTTTGAGGAGCTCAACATGGATTTGTTTGAGAAATGCATTGGCCATGTGGAGAATTGTTTGTAGGATGCTAAGATGGACAAGAAAAGCATATACTATTAGAGTAGATATTTTGTAGGTCAACAGTTGGTTAAGGAATTTATTGACTCACTTGTAATAAACAATCTTTATTTTAATATAATTTACATTTTATGGTTTCGTTTTACTTTATCTGTATACCAATGCAATCTACATATATAAAGACATTGATTATATTTTAATACAAATGAATCGTAATTCGATCTTGAAACTCATTTGTAAATACTGTATATTCTAAATTCGTTCATAGTCGATTCAGCCGCCTAAAAACAAAGATGAAGGCCGCTTGAGTTTGAGACTAGCATCCGTGATGTTGTGTACCGTGTTTCATGGTAAAAGTATAGAGATGTCCAATCATACAGATGTGTAATCATATGATGATTGTACCGAACAACACTCTCTCAGACTTTCTAAGTGGTTATCATTCATCGAGAGAAAAGTTTGTGGTTGTGATTGTACCTTATTAGTCCTTGCGACCAGGTACAACACTGAGGCTCTACATACTAAGATTGTACTTTGACTCGTTTATCGACTCCTAAGGGTCATAAGGTGGTGAGGTTGGGTGCAATTGCGACATGTGTAGGAGCCAGTGCATTGTAGTTGAGAATTCGTCGCTTACATACCGGTGTAGATATCCTATGTGATCTAACGAAATAGTGGTGCATGAAATCTCTAGAAAGAATGTAAGATGTAAATTAGGGACAAGGGTTCTCTTGTTGTACACACGATGACACTACGAATATATGATGATTGTATTACATAGCTATCAAATCTAATATACAGCCCTCAATGAACCAATGGTTGCAGATTCGATCTGGATATATGAGATGAAGAGACCGTACTGTACGTTAATAATGATCGATTAGTTCTTGCAGGCACTATCAATGATACTTAAGGAATCATATGGCGATGCTACTAGATACTCTTACCATGATTCGATGGGTTTAATCAGATTTTGATTTCTGACATTCTCATGATCAAATGTTGGTGCATTGTATGTGACAAATAAGGGAAAGTCTGAATAAAGAAAAATGTTCTGAATCACAAAGATTTGTGAACCCACAGTTAGCTGTGTCTTTGAACCATTAGTGCTGGATCATTTGTTCTCGTTGAGATAATAAATTCAAGGAGTTGAATTTATATAAAATTATAAGATAGTAAATTCAAGGAGTTGAATTTATGATAATTAAAATTTGGATAGAATAAATTCAAGGAGTTGAATTTATGAACATTGAGAGTTTAAAATATTAAACTCAAAGGCTGAGTTTATAAAATATTAAAATAAATGTAGTGAGAGTATGAATAATGGGTTTGTAAGAGTACAAGTCTAACATGCTAAATAATTAAAGTTCTTAATGGATTTTAATATATTAATTAATTAAATTAGTTGGACTAGACAAAATAATTAACTAATCTCATTAATATTAATTAAGGAACTCCTAACTATAATTAAAAAAAGTAGGTTAATGATTCATTATTTAGAAAGGAGGCCACAAACTCTAAGCCTCCATTCATGCAAATTTTTGAAAACTCTCCTCCACGACACCTCCAAATTTTTGGCCAACTCTAAAAAGTTTAGGGTTTGAGCCTCAACTCAACTTTTGATCTCAAACAATAAAAATTGCTCTAAATTTTCTAGTGCACTAAAAAATTTAGAGGAAGAACAAATATTCTAATCATGGACTTGATTGGAGAAAGAAGGTTTCGATAAGATCGTTCGTAGGGAATACTACAATAGCTATTTCCTCCAATCCCGAAATAGTTTGTGCCAAGTGATTAAAAAATTATAAAGGTATATTCATAAACATCTTATGAATACTTAATTTTATTTAAACCATATGAGTGTCCAAAAAAGTTATTTGAACGTCAAATTAAAAATTTTAAAACTTCTGTTGTGTTTTGGACACGAGAAAACCGATTTCCCAACAGTGATATCAAATCTGGGTTCTTTATATAGTATGGTTTAATTTCATGTTGAGTATTTTATTTTTAACCACACAAGAACATTTTTCAGAAAATTGATGCACCGTTAAAAATTTTGATTTTAATCATAAAAGAAAAAAAATCCGGAACTGCGCGGACATGTGCATGCAATGTGCTTGCCAGCGCCCGATCTGATCGGGCAGCGGGCGGATTAGATCAGGCGGACAGCGCGGGCAAGTACCCGGGAACGTCACCTTGCTAGGTCATTTGCTTGAATTGTTCGGGTCTAGGGTGCGATTTTTCGGTTTTACAAAATTTTGGATAAAATTGATATTTTATGAAAATTTGTTCAATTTTTCCTTAAAATCAAATTTTGGTAAATTAATAATTTTGTTGTAAAAATAAATAATTATAATATGATTTTAATTATTTATGATAAAAATGAGTTTTACAAGAAATCAATTATTATTGAATAAATTGAAAATTAAATAAAAATATGTTTATTTAATTTATTAAATTATTTAATAATTGTTGTGGTTAGTAATAAAATTACTAAATGCATGATTTAATCAATTAATCAAAATTTTTTAATTAATTGATGTTAATATGTGATATTAAATGCATAAAAGATGATCGAGAACCTTGACTAATGTAATAGGTGACCAAGATAATAATATTTTTTTATTGATATCTGAAAACAAAGCAATAAAATTAAATTAATTCTCAGAACTTGTACAAAGAAAGATTTGCTACGACATTCAATAATGTTGTGTAGTTGAGCCTAAAAAAGAGGGACATCATATTTTAATGATAATACTTGTCTATGTTGGAATAGAGTCAGAGATAAAAAAAATGATAAAATTAATCTCTAAAGTGATACGAGACAACATCAATAATAATACATGCCCCTTTCCTAGAGCCATGGGATAATAGCATGATTGGCACTAACTAGATGCAACCCCTCATATGCATCTGTTGCTCAGCCGTGTCACAAATATAAGAAATATAGTTACACTTTGTGTAACAACTATAACTTTTGACCTAACAATAATTTCCAAAAAACCATATTTTATATTTTACGAAAATATTGTTATTTTAAGTGTGCATATGTGAGAACATATTAGTGGATACGAGGCACTCTCCTAATACCAATATTTAGGAGGAGACTCAAAAGGTATATTAAGCCCTAAGGCCATAACCAACTTTTTCGATACCATATTTTATCGTTGAGAGAGTTAATAAAAATTCGGTTAAATCGAATTAATTGATCAAACATAATTATTTAAAAAATTTGCTCTTTATTTTAAAAAAAGTTCGGTCAAATTGGCTGTGTTTCAATCATTGTTATATAAAAATCCGGTTAAATCGAATTAATCGATTTTTTTTTTAAATTAAAAGTTAATTTCTTTATAGGGCGAGAATATTGTTGGGTTTGGGCTTACTTATAGGCCCAAGATCGATCTTCTGTGTTATCTATTTGTTTGATGCATCTCTTGCCCTAGCTTTTGGAAGGCAACTCCGACGAGTAAATCGACAACACAACAAAGGACGCAGGTTCTCTCTCTCTTTTTTTCCATTTCTTATCTTCAATTTCTGCTGGAACATCCTTGAACCCAAATCTTCAGCTAGAATGGCTTTAGCGATCGAAAATTCCTCTCACCGTGTATATGAGCGAGCCTCGCGATCAAATTTTGTGCTAGAGGTAGCTCAAAAAAACAAAGAATTATTATGTGCAGGTTCTTTTCTATACTTCGGAGGCCAGAGGCGTTCTTGTGATGTTTTTCATGTTCTTAGGTTTGCAATTTCAACAAACTAAATTCCATTCATCTTTACTTCTGCTTGGGATATCATATTTTAAGTGCCAATTGCAAGCATTTTACAGCGTTTTTCTCCATTTTCACCGTTTCTTCATGTTTAATGATAGTTGTTGGTATTTTTTTGGTGAGCATTTATTGTTTTTTCCTTGATCGATAATGGTTGTTAGATTAGCTTAAATTAAAGGGATTGAAAAAACATAATTTCAAGTCGTATTAATTCATTCCTTCCAACGCTCAAAGATTTGGGGAACTTGCAATAAGATCCGTGTTCTGGTTTTGCTTTGTGCTTCTGTATATTTCCTTGTCAAAAACATAATTTTCAGTATTTTCTCAAAGAAAGGGTTTTTTTTGGTCAAATCTTACCTGTAATATTTTACTCGTGTAAAAGATGATATTCTTGAAAGTTTTGTTTTTCATCGGAAAGCATTTGAGTAGAGCCCGGATTTTCTACTGAAAATAATACCCCAAACAAGAAGTTGGATGTTTTTATTTATTTTGAAAAATCTTATTAATGAAAAAAACTGAACCTTACTTTTTTTAAGGACCCAACATATACGGTTTGACTCAGGGTACAAAATCTCAGGTACAGCGCTGGTCTCAAATTCTGTTTATTGTGTGACAAGTTCTTGAACGTAAGGAAATATGGCAGAGAACACTGAAATTGAGGACCAGGTTGATCTTGATGATAACTATACTGAAGAGGATGAAGAACACATGGAAGATGAAGGAACTGGTGAAGGTGGTGAAGAAAATGGTGAAGAGCTCCAGGACACTACAAGTGATGATGGTAGGAAGGATCCTTCCCCCTTCCATTCACTGGGGAATGATCTAAGTGATAATAGCATCAAGCCTGAGGAAGATGTAGAAAACTCTGATCAAGATCACGAGAATATAAAGCATGCGCAACTTCTTGCTCTTCCTCCGCACGGTTCTGAAATTTTCATAGGAGGACTTTCTCGTGATGTTTCTGAAGATGACTTAATGGAACTTTGCGAACCANTTTTGTTGTAAAAATAAATAATTATAATATGATTTTAATTATTTATGATAAAAATGAGTTTTACAAGAAATCAATTATTATTGAATAAATTGAAAATTAAATAAAAATATGTTTATTTAATTTATTAAATTATTTAATAATTGTTGTGGTTAGTAATAAAATTACTAAATGCATGATTTAATCAATTAATCAAAATTTTTTAATTAATTGATGTTAATATGTGATATTAAATGCATAAAAGATGATCGAGAACCTTGACTAATGTAATAGGTGACCAAGATAATAATATTTTTTTATTGATATCTGAAAACAAAGCAATAAAATTAAATTAATTCTCAGAACTTGTACAAAGAAAGATTTGCTACGACATTCAATAATGTTGTGTAGTTGAGCCTAAAAAAGAGGGACATCATATTTTAATGATAATACTTATCTATGTTGGGATAGAGCCAGAGATAAAAAAAATGATAAAATTAATCTCTAAAGTGATACGAGACAACATCAATAATAATACATGCCCCTTTCCTAGAGCCATGGGATAATAGCATGATTGGCACTAACTAGATGCAACCCCTCATATGCATCTGTTGCTCAGCCGTGTCACAAATATAAGAAATATAGTTACACTTTGTGTAACAACTATAACTTTTGACCTAATAATAATTTCCAAAAAACCATATTTTATATTTTACGAAAATATTGTTATTTTAAGTGTGCATATGTGAGAACATATTAGTGGATACGAGGCACTCTCCTAATACCAATATTTAGGAGGAGACTCAAAAGGTATATTAAGCCCTAAGGTCATAACCAACTTTTTCGATACCATATTTTGTCGTTGAGAGGGTTAATAAAAATTCGGTTAAATCGAATTAATTGATCAAACATAATTATTTAAAAAATTTGCTCTTTATTTTAAAAAAAGTTCGGTCAAATTGGCTGTGTTTCAATCATTGTTATATAAAAATCCGGTTAAATCGAATTAATCGATTTTTTTTTTAAATTAAAAGTTAATTTCTTTATAGGGCGAGAATATTGTTGGGTTTGGGCTTACTTATAGGCCCAAGATCGATCTTCTGTGTTATCTATTTGTTTGATGCATCTCTTGCCCTAGCTTTTGGAAGGCAACTCCGACGAGTAAATCGACAACACAACAAAGGACACAGGTTCTCTCTCTCTTTTTTTCCATTTCTTATCTTCAATTTCTGCTGGAACATCCTTGAACCCAAATCTTCAGCTAGAATGGCTTTAGCGATCGAAAATTCCTCACACCGTGTATATGAGCGAGCCTCGCGATCAAATTTTGTGCTAGAGGTAGCTCAAAAAAACAAAGAATTATTATGTGCAGGTTCTTTTCTATACTTCGGAGGCCAGAGGCTCTTGTGATGTTTTTCATGTTCTTAGGTTTGCAATTTCAACAAACTAAATTCCATTCATCTTTACTTCTGCTTGGGATATCATATTTTAAGTGCCAATTGCAAGCATTTTACAGCGTTTTTCTCCATTTTCACCGTTTCTTCATGTTTAATGATAGTTGTTGGTATTTTTTTGGTGAGCATTTATTGTTTTTTCCTTGATCGATAATGGTTGTTAGATTAGCTTAAATTAAAGGGATTGAAAAAACATAATTTCAAGTCGTATTAATTCATTCCTTCCAACGCTCAAAGATTTGGGGAACTTGCAATAAGATCCGTGTTCTGGTTTTGCTTTGTGCTTCTGTATATTTCCTTGTCAAAAACATAATTTTCAGTATTTTCTCAAAGAAAGGGTTTTTTTTGGTCAAATCTTACCTGTAATATTTTACTCGTGTAAAAGATGATATTCTTGAAAGTTTTGTTTTTCATCGGAAAGCATTTGAGTAGAGCCCGGATTTTCTACTGAAAATAATACCCCAAACAAGAAGTTGGATGTTTTTATTTATTTTGAAAAATCTTATTAATGAAAAAAACTGAACCTTACTTTTTTTAAGGACCCAACATATACGGTTTGACTCAGGGTACAAAATCTCAGGTACAGCGCTGGTCTCAAATTCTGTTTATTGTGTGACAAGTTCTTGAACGTAAGGAAATATGGCAGAGAACACTGAAATTGAGGACCAGGTTGATCTTGATGATAACTATACTGAAGAGGATGAAGAACCCATGGAAGATGAAGGAACTGGTGAAGGTGGTGAAGAAAATGGTGAAGAGCTCCAGGACACTACAAGTGATGATGGTAGGAAGGATCCTTCCCCCTTCCATTCACTGGGGAATGATCTAAGTGATAATAGCATCAAGCCTGAGGAAGATGTAGAAAACTCTGATCAAGATCACGAGAATATAAAGCATGCGCAACTTCTTGCTCTTCCTCCGCACGGTTCTGAAATTTTCATAGGAGGACTTTCTCGTGATGTTTCTGAAGATGACTTAATGGAACTTTGCGAACCATTTGGTGATGTTTTCGAGGTCAGTAATTTTGCATCTAAAACTTTTGTGGGTTGATAATTATGCTATTTTCTATTCGACATATTTCTAATTTGTCTTAATGCTTCATAAAATGGCAGATTAGAGTAATGAAAAATAGAGATACTGGTGAGAGCAAGGGCTTTGCTTTTGTCACCTTCAAAAGAAAAGATGAAGCACAGAAGGCCATTGAAAAATTATGTAGCAAAGAATTTAAGGTAGAATTGGAGACTTTTATCTTTAATCTTTTGGATTCGTTTTTGTGATGTAAGTTTGCCATACTAGTTCTAGTTTGTGGTTTAGTTCTACTTTCTTAACTGTCATTTGTTTTTTACTGCAGGGAAGAACATTACGATGTTCACTGTCTGAAACTAAATACAGATTGTTTATTGGTAACGTACCTAAAGGTTGTACGGATGATGAGTTCAGAAAAATCATTGAAGTCACTGGTCCTGGTGCAGAAACCATAGAACTTATTAAGGTCTAATATGAAATTTTTAATGATTAAAAAAATTATCAACATGTGCCAATTTGTAAAGGAAAATTTATTTTCTTATGACCTACGTTTATTTGCAGGATCCTCAAAACCCAACTCGTAATCGAGGTTTTGCCTTTGTGGAATATTATAACAATGCTTGTGCTGATTATTCTAGGCAAAAATTGTCCGCTGTAAGTTTTAAGCTGGAAGGCAATACACCAACTGTCACATGGGCGGATCCAAAGATTACTCCGGATCATTCTTCTGCTGCCGCTGCTCAGGTATCACCTGAAATGTGTAACAATGCACCATGTATTATAGTTTGAATTATTGAATCTGATACTCTTTGGACTTATTGTGGTGCAAAGGATTTTCTGTGCTTTTGATGTCTGAACTCTAAATATTGAAAGTTGTTACTTTTGTGCTGTAGTGTATTTTCTGTCATTTATTGAAACAATTGCCCTTTATATTTCAGAGAGTAATTGAAGATGGATTTAGTTATGGTGTGATTACAGAATAAGCTTCATGTTGAACCAACACTAGATGAGGCATGTAAATAAGTCGGCGGGATACAAAAAGCTGTTTAGCTTATGGTGAAACTATTTCTTGTGTGATGACTGAATACACTCCATCTCAAACCAATGTTAGACGAGGCATGCAAATAAATCGGGTGGGACTCAAAAAGTTGGTTTAGCTTGTGGTGAAACTAGTTTTGATCAAAGTATACCTGCGGTACATAATTGGATTTATTATGAGCTAATGGGAACTATGTTGTGGTTGATATAATTATATTCATTTTAGATTGGATACTGCAATGGACCCCATCATTGAATTATCACTGTATAATTGTTAGCTAATTCTGACGAAGCATTATGCATGTTATGCTTTGACGTGTTCTTTTCCCAACATGCTTTCTTAGTATCATATATTTAGTGGGCCGTGTCTCTTTCTCTTGGGTAAATCTGTTACTGATTTTGATTGAGGGGGAAAAGCCTGTGGCTTGATTCTCTTGCCAAAATGTTTTCAACCCTTCGTCAAATCGTGATCTCAAGTTTTAGCCGGGAAGGTGCTCCTGTTCACTTTTCCTCTTAACCCTAAAGCAAAGTTTTTATCTTCTCTCTCATAAGTCCATGGTTGTGCACCTATACTGCTACTCTTGAAGTTTATTATGGTATTACTACATGCTTTTCTATGCACTCGAAAATTAAACTATTTATAATCTCTTTTGAAAATAGTCCAATGATTGTGCATTTAAAATAACTTTTATAGAAATTATTATTTTTCAAGATTTCACCGTTCATCTTATGCAAGGCAGATTCTGATGATGTGAAATAACCACATTACTGAATGCCATCAATAAGCCGATTAGGGACAATACACTCATTGTCTCCAGTATCAGTACATGACAAAACATGTATTTTGATTCTTTTAGGGTACATTTTGTGGATTAATGGGATGTTGACGTGATTGATGTTTTGAGTATTGATGATTTTGAGGTGATTGGTTAAACACTGGTAAAAGATAGTTAATCAACTGATTTGTCCATTTTTGTCCAGCAGTGCTATGAGTTTTGCAAAGTTTCTTCTCTCTTATGTTTGAATTAATTTACTTATTTATCTGTCTGAGTAGTGGAAAAAAAATCTGAACTTCGATGGTTTACATCCTGTTGAAAAAATTATTTCAATATCCTTAATTGTTTTTCAGGTCAAGGCTCTTTATGTTAAGAATATACCTGAAAATACGCCAACTGAACAATTGAAGGAAATCTTTGAGCACCACGGGGAGGTCATTAAGGTTGTTATGCCACCTGCCAAAAGTGGTGGGAAAAGAGACTTTGGATTTGTTCACTATGCGGAAAGGTCGAGTGCTTTGAAAGCTATCAAAGAGTCGGAGAAGTATGAAATTAATGGTATGCTCTAACATACTTCTTATCTACGGGAAATTGGCTATGAAGATCACTACGAATAAGAAAAGTTGATTGCTGTTTTTGATGTAATTCTTATCTGAGCAGTCATCGGTTGGATGAAAGTAATCAATTTTTTTATTGGAATTATATGATCAGAAATTATGAAATTTGCATATGCTCTACCATGCTTATGATTTACTCAAATTTAGCTTCATTGCTTAATAAGCATAGGATGGAGTTGAATTATCTATGAACAAACTCATCACGAGCAATCTCTGGTTTGATCGACATATATGAATCTCGTATCAGCCTTTGACCTTATTACAAGCTTGTAAGTTCAGAGTTTGATGCCCATGATATATTTCTAATCCCTTGATGGGAGATATGGGCTTGAACTTAAAATGAATATCTTCAGTGTGATTGGACCTTCATTGCTATTTCTTGTCAGTCCTAAATTTTATATGTAGAATTTTGCCCGTTGCCGTTATTTTTTATAGATGCTAGATTTTTTAACCTATATTTTACATAAAAAAGTAGTTAATTTCATTTTAGATGCTTAATATATATGGTAAAACACCTTACACTAACACGCGAAGAGACACTGAGATGCCCCGTGGTGTAATTTTCGTAGATACGAACTCCTCTGGTTCATCCATTTGTTTTAAGATCTTTTTGACCCCATTATTTAGAAACCTATATTGATTTGTTTAAAATACAGGCCAGGTGTTGGAAGTTGTTCTTGCAAAGCCTCAGACTGAGAAGAAGTCGGATGCAGCCACTCCTCATAATCCCTCACCGGTTCCTAACTACATTCCTCATCAAGGATATACTGGTGGTATAGCCATGAACCCTTATGCCTCAATGACTTCTGGATTTCAGCAGGTAGTTACCAAACCTTTTGTTTGCATTCTTTTGTTTTACCCTGGATGACTTGCTTCTAATAAGTTTGAATACCTCATAAGCCTATGATTTACGGGAGGGGACCTATGCCGGCAGGAATGCAGATGGTGCCAATGGTCTTACCTGATGGTCGGATTGGATATTTTCTGTAAGTTTTCTCATGTGTGGACTTTCATGTGGTAGGCAAACAGCTTCCCTTCCCCATAATCAGTTATCCGTGTTTTTGCAGCCAGCAGCCTGGTGTAATGATGCCACCAGCTGTGAGACCTAGGAGGAATGATAGGAGTAATAGTGGCGGCGGAGGACCTGGCAGTAGTAATGATGATAGTAGTCGAAATAGACGGTACAGACCGTACTAGAGGTGAGGGCATATTGGTTTATGGCACTTTGCCTCTTACAGCGATGGGAAAAACTGTAATGATAGAAGTTTAGTGATTAGAAAACTATGGTAGAGCAAACTTTTGTTGGGAGAGGTTTACTGTCTCTCCGTTTGAAATTGTGCACTATCGATATTCATGTCTATTGTACTTGTTTCTTTGCGGAAACAAATAGAAAAAAATAATGACTCACTGTGTGTTTTTTAAATATTTTAAAAAATAGTCAGTTTCATATATATATTGAAATGCCTGGAAATGCCTGAAGAGTGCTTTTTCAAAACAATACACACGGCAGGGCCTTTTCTAGAACTGCCTAAACAAAATATTGAGCACATCTTATTAGCCAATTCAGATGCATTAAACCTTGAAAATTATTATTTTTCCCTTCTGCGAAAACTAAACAAAGCATAAAACCATATATATATAAATAATTAAAAAATAGTAAAAATCACAAAAACACAAAAATATATTTGTATCAATAAAATGAATATTTTCAGAAATAGAAACTAACAAATAAATTAATTATAATATGAAAAATTACTAAAAAACAATAACAAATAAATTAATGTATTTTCGTGTCATTTACCTAATTTGGAGTTTATCGGATATAAAAAAAAACTATGACAATAAAAACCACCAATTGCATGATACTACTTTTTTTTTTTTTT
>NC_133313.1:322643-334464 GCF_012295235.1 Primulina huaijiensis
TTTTTTTTTTTTTGCATAACCCATTTTGTAGATGCTAAGAGGTTGATTGGCCGGAGATTTAGCTATCCTTTGGTTCAGAGTGATGTAACATTTTGGCCTTTCAAAGTTATTTCAGGCCCCTGTGACGAACCCATGATTGTGGTTACCTATAAAGGTGAAGAGAAAAAATTTGTAGCTGAAGAGATTTCGTCCATGATCCTCGCCAAGATGAAAGAAATTGCTGAAGCTTTTCTTGGATTAACAGTAAAAAATGCAGTTATTACGGTTCCTGCCTATTTCAATGATTCCCAGAAGCAAGCAACCAAGGATGCTGGAACCATTTCTGGGCTCAACGTCTTGCGTATTGTTGTTGAACCAACTGCTGCTGCCATTGCGTATGGTCTTGACAAAAAGTTAGGCAGCTCTGATGAAAAGAATAATGTGCTTATTTTCGACCTCGGGGGTGGCACCTTTGATGTTTCTCTTCTCACTGTGGAGAATAAAGTGTTTAAGGTGAAAGCCATAGCTGGTGACTCTCATCTTGGAGGGGAAGATTTCGACAATAGAATGGTTGAGCATTGTGTTGAAGAGTTCAAAAGAAAGCACAAAAAGGATATAAGAAACAACCCACGAGCACTGAGGAGGCTAAGGACATCTTGTGAGAGGGCAAAGAGGAATCTATCTTCTGCAGCAGAAACTTCTATAGGAGTCGATTGTTTGTATGATGGAATCGATTTTAACTATAAAATAACTCGTGCAAAATTTGAGGAACTCAACATGGATTTATTTAAGAAATGCATTAAAGCAGTTGAGGAATGCTTGCAAGATGCTAAGACGGACGAGGAAAGTGTCCACGACGTGGTGCTTGTTGGCGGATCTACTAGAATTCCAAAGGTGCAACAAATGCTACAAGATTTCTTTAATGGCAAGGCGTTGTGCAAGAGCATTCATCCTGATGAGGCCGTTGCTTCAGGTGCAGCGATTCAGGCAGCAGTATTAACTGGACAAGGCAATGCAGAGGGTTCAAGATATATTGTTATGTGAAGTCACGCCTTTGTCCCTTGGTGTGCATGTCCGAGGAGATGCTATGAGTGTCGTAATACCAAGAAACACTGCCCTTCCCACCAAGAAGGAGAAACACTTCATGACATGTTTTGATAACCAAAGCACTGTGTCTGTATTGATCCAAGTTTTCGAGGGAGAAAGGGCTAAAACTACGGATAACAATTTGTTGGGTAAATTCGAGCTCACTGGCATTCCACCTGCTCCGAGAGGCGTACCTAAAATATCCATCTGCTTTGATATCGACGCTGATGGGATCTTGAATGTTTCTGCCGAAGATCAAACAACTGGGAATAAAAAGGACATGACAATCATCAATGACAAATTAAGGCACGTTGTCTACTGAAGAGATCGAAAGAATGCTGCAAGAAGCAGAGTTTTTCAAGGCCGAAGATGAGCAACATAGAAGAAATGTTGACGCCATGAATGCTTTAGAAAATTACATCTACAGTTTGAGAAGCAAAATTAAAAAAGACAAGAACTTTACTTTGACACTGACAATTTCATACCAGAGGAAGATTGAGCTTGCCATTGAGCAGGCAACAGAGTGGCTGGACAACAACCAACTTGCCGGAGAAAATGAGTTTAAGGATAAAATGAAAGGACTAGAGAACATCTGTGACCCCATCTTGGCAAAGATGCATTTGAGTGGAACTGGTCCTAAGATTGAAGAAGTTGATTAAGCTTCTCATTAACTACATTTATATTATTCGAACAACAAAGACTTCTCAGTTATGTTAATGGAATCGTTATTAATATGATGTGCACTTAGTTTTCTACCAAGATTTAAGTATTTTATTTTCAGCAAATTCCACAATTTATAATTTTCACTTTGAATCTTTCTTCAAATTAAATGATCGATGCCGGCTCTGGTCTGAAGAACGCGTGTAAAACTAATCATTGAAAATTTATTTTAAACCAAACTAATAAATTTAACCAAGTAAATTGTTCAAGATATGGTGGATAGCATATGTATAAAATATATAATATGATTTATACAAATATTTTAGTTATTAATAAAAATGATTGTTGGTGTGGTGTGTCATTAATATGCCTAGAAACTCAACTTTCAATTATAATAATATTTTGAAATAATAAGTATTCATTTTTAGAAAATAAATTGGATACACATTTTAAAAATATAAATAATATAATATCTATGAAACTCTTCCACTCCTTGTGATGAGACTGTTCGTTGGCCTACCTCTTCCTATAAATTATAGTAATTTCTTTGCACTTAAAGTTTCTCCAGTACTTATTCATGGCTGGAGAATGCCAATGACGGGCGATTGGAATTGATTTGGGCACCACTTGTTCGTGTGTAGCAGTGTGGCGCCATAATCGCGTCGAGATCATACCAAATGATCAGGGCAATCGCATTACGCTTTCTTATGTAGCTTTCAATGGAACCGAACGCCTCATTGGCGACGCCGCCAAGAATCTAGCGGCCGAGAACCCCACCAACACTGTTTTCAGTAAGATATTGTTATTATTCCCAGTTCGGTTTTTTTCCTGTGATCTTCAGCTTCATTTTCCTTAAGTGGAAATCAGTACATAATCAACAACTTTAATATTCTTGTATTTTTTGGCCCCATTAAGAAATCAAACAAACAAAGTTGTGCTCTTTGTTTCTGTACGAGAGTTTTGCATGACAATTATTTAGAGTCTTGATTCTTTCGCTGCGCATTATTTTGTTTATTAACTAACTGCCTCGGTTGTTGAGAGATGCTTGGATAATGCTTCGTTCATATTTTTTGTGTTTGCTAATGATATTGTACAATTCGCAAGACTTTTGTATTTCTCATCGAACAAAACCTTCTGACATATATGATGTATTTGCATGAGATTATGGTCTCGTATGTATAATGTATCATATAAATTACTTTTCCAGATGCCAAGAGATTGATTGGTAGGAGATTCAGTGTACGAGGGTGAAAGGCCTAGAACAAGCGACAACTTTCTGTTGGGTACATTCTATTTATTTGGCATTCCTCCTGCTCCAAGAGGCATCCCTACATTAAATGTGCTATTCGATATCGATGATAATGGTATCTTAACCGTGTCTGCTCAAGACGAAACAACTGGTAGACTGGTTTTATATATAAATTACAAAGCATAAAGGAAAAAAAATTAATATTCCATAACATTCAGTCGTTAATGTGAGCCTTATGTCATACTAAATTTTTAAACATTGATAGGTGCTTAGAACATGTGTTTTTTCATAAATAAAGAGACAACTTATCAAAATTTGGATTTTAGTCAATTAAATTTTCAAATTTTGGTTTTGATACGTTAAATTTTATTTTTTGACTATTTTGATTAAATTATTGATGTGACATTAGATAAGTTGGCAATTTATGATATAATGTCATTATTTTTTATTATCATCAACATTTTATTGTGTCACATTAGCATTTTTCGGTGCTACGTAAACAGTCCAACGAAATAAGATTGGAAAAAAAAAAACCAGAATTTGGAAAATTAATAGAGCAAAACCCAAAATAGACAAAGTTAGGGGACCAAAAAATTATTTTTTTCCTATTTTTAATTTAATTTTATAAATATAATTATTGCTGAACCTTCGAAAAAATATTTTGTTCTTAAAATTTTTTTTAAAAATATTGAAAATGTCAAATTTTTAGAATATTTCTAGAATGTGATTACTGATTTAAAAATATTATATGTCTTGTTTATTTTTTTCGAGAATGTCTATTTTTGTAAATCCCTAAAAACACTCACTTAATTTTCAATTTTAACTTAATAAAATTTTTTTTAAAAAAAATTTAAAACCAAGTCACGCCCGTTGATCGGGCGTGACTTGCTTAATTTTAAAAAAAATATAAATTTTAAAAAAAAAATTTTAAAACCAAGTCACGCCCATTGATCGGGCGTGACTTGGTTTATTTTTTTAAAAAAATATAAATTGTTTAAAAAAAAATTTTAAAACCAAGTTACGTCCATTGATCGGGCGTGACTTGCTTTATTTTTTTTAAAAAATATAAATTTAAAAAAAAAATTATAACCAAATTCGATGCGGATGGAATTCCAACAGAATCAGGGCATTGCTCATCATATATTGTACNTATTTTTTAAAAAAAATATAAATTTTAAAAAAAAATTATAACCAAATTCGATGCGGATGGAATTCCAATAGAATCAGGGCATTGCTCATCATATATTGTACTAAAGAATTGAGGTACGTCATATAAGGATACACTGACAGGCGGGACAGATAATGGTAATGAATCGGGTCTGTGTTCAAGATTTGAAATGACTTCAAAAGGATATGCATGCATATGATCACCGATGTCGGTTTGAGATGGACCAATATCAGCAAATGTGGCATTTTCGTCTTCATGCTCATCTTCATCTGTTTCACTTGCAGTTGTATCACGTTCAGTACATATTTCAGTGGCGTGAAGGTGAGCATCTATTGACAACTCATGTGATCTTTGTTCATCAGGTACGACAGGTGTCAATACATGACTCGATCCACTACGATGCACACTCGATGAACAATCGAAACCTGCATGATTTGTGTCAACCGAGTACCGTCCTCTTGCACCAGAATCCCATCCTCGTGTGGAAATAGGCCAGTTAACATTTTATTCTACGGTGCCAGTAATATACCGATCCCATCCCCCAGTCCAATCACCCGAATTAAATCGATTTTCATCGATTGGTTCGAAAAAAGCATTAGCGGAAGTACCGGCTTCATCATTAAATCCCATCGAATTGAACCCTTCAGTTATACATGGAATGTATGATTCAGGAACCTCAACATATACATTATGATCGACGAAATCCGTTTCGATATACAATTCGATACATTGCATTTCGTTAATAGAATCCAGCATAAATTGTAAATTGTTGTAATCATTGATGTTAAGATGTACTTCTACACAATGTGACTTATCCATGTAGGAATATTTTGTTGACAATTTTAAGTTAAATTTTGATTTCTCAATATTTGTCAGACGGTACACTACTTCATTCAACTCATGAAAATTAATAGATCTTGGTATTCGTGTTGCCCTCAATGCAGTTGTACTATATTTTACAGTGTGATGTCCTATAATAACTTTGTCACCTACGAATAAAAGCACCAGCACACTGTCCATTCCTATAAAATAAAATTCAATAGGTCACACAGAACAAAAATGTGATGACAAATTTTTTATATTACAATTGAATAGTAAAATCATTTTAATGTACAATTTTTTTATAACCATTTTTTTATAATAATACTAATATTTATATTAATTCTGTACATTAAATAAACGATCATATAAAATACGAATAAAATTAACAATAAAATCATAATACTTATTTTTATTTAATAAAGTAAGAACAAAAAAATATTTTTAATAATAGTTTTTTTATTATTTTGTAAAAAATATCAACTGTAATACATAATTTTTTTATAGCATGCCTAAATAAAACAAAAACAACAACAATAATAATTACATTTATAAAAATAATTGTTACTCTAAAATAAAAAATCTTAAATTTTATTTGTATTTTACAAGTTAATAATAATACAAATAATAATAAAATAATAAGTTTTCACAATATGCTTATGAAATAGAGTAATAATAAAATAAATTAATTACGCAAATTATTTTGTGTACAATACATTAAGAAAAAATTTATGTAACTTGTATAAAATAAATTAACTAATACTTAAACCTAAATAAAACAACAACATCAATACTAATTATAAATATAAGTATTATTATTATTTTCTAAAAAAACTTTAATTACTATTGTAAATTACAAAAATTATAGTTCTTAGTTGTATCTTATAAGTCAATAATACTACAAATAATAATTTTTATAATAATAAGTTTTCATACTACGCATGTCAAATAATTTAATAAAAAATGAAATTAATTGTAAAATTTATTTGTAGTTAAGCAGTTAAGAACAAAATTAGCAATAATCAAAACTTTACCTGCAAAAAATAATCACAAATAAAGAATTTAACAATTTCAATCCAACTACAAAATTTAATTTGGAGTATAAGTACCTTATCTCGGAGGAAGAAGAAACTGATATTGAGTAGCTTCAACAATTAAATATATTCAACAGTGCAAGAAAATGTATCACTTCAATCGGCCGAAACAATTTGAAGAACGCTTCAAAAATTTTCAGACCAACGAAGAATGATAAGAACAAATGTTCTCTATACGTTCATCGATTTTATAAGTAAATTTTCAATATTCGGTCAAAAACACGCCATTTAACAGGGCGTGTTAATTGATTTCAACTGTTACATCTCATCACTCTGTGATCGCAAATTATTTTGAGTTGCTCGTGACATCCCATCATTCTGCCACCACAATTATAATTATTAATTATAAAAAAAATTCAAGTCATGCCAAGTAAAGTGAATTAAAAAAAAAAGAAGTCCCGCCATTCAAGATGGCGTGACTTGATTTTTTAGCCATCTTGGATGGCGGGACTTTTTCATCAAAAATCTTTCACGTCAATCAAATTGGCGTGATACGGTATATTGTTAAATTTCTGTTGCTTGCGTTATTTATTCAATTTCTTTTTTTTTTTCACGGTAAACGGTTAAAAAGCCCCAAACAAAACATTCCAAGTGAAATATGAAATTTCCTTTTAGAAAGACATGCATGTCCAATGACTTAATGCCCAGCCATTTGCAGGACAACGCCAATGTCAATATCTCTATAAAAATATTGAAAATATAAATGTCAAAATTTTACAATAATGTTAATTGTAAAACATAGCAACTTACCAAAATTTTACATATATTTCAATTACCATATCTGGCTTGTTGTACTCTTGTCCACATAATTTAAAAATGAATATTTCAATCACAGGTAAGAATTTATAAAATTATCTAGTTTGTTGTATTCTTGATAAAATTATTATCAAGAGGTAAATTTTATGTGGGCAAAACATCGTGTGTATGAGAGCGACATTTAAAACTTGCATGTGTCGTTGGATCGATTATCAAACCGTGATAAAGATGTCATATTTTGAAAAAGAGGTGATTGTAGTACATAACCTTGTCTGATATGGGTAAAAATAAATACTTAAATAGTAAGTTTTTTGTGGGACAATATCATATGTCTTTATTCGTGATATGAGTCAACTATGCTCATATTTACAATAAAAAGTAATATTTTTTCATAGGTAATCCAAAAAAATACATGTCACACAAAATTGATTCGTGAGATGAACTTACAAGAGTTTTGTGATATTTAATTAAGGGCCTTGTATTCAAGGTAGGGTATTTTAATACTTTTAATTACTTTTATAGATTTTAAAACTCGTAGCTATGTTTGGTAGCCATGATTAGGGAATGATTATTAAATAATTATATTTTATCTCGCGTTTGGTTCATTTTTTATTTAGCCTGCAGGTCCTTGATTATGATTGAAAGCCCACACTATTCATGTTATTTGTGTGAATAAATATCTCTCCTCAAAAGATGTGATAATGTATAATTCTTGAATAGTGATCATGATAAGATTGTATATTGACCATAATACCCTTGAATTATCTTCTTCAATATAATATGAAAATTAAAATTAGTGAAAATTTAATAATTAATATAATATTTAAATTTTTATTATATTTTTTTATAAATTAATTTCATATATTTTTATTATTTTCAATCATTTTAAAGAAAATAAATTGTAATGCAAATCTATCTTAAATTAAATTTTTATAAATTTGTAATCTTGTTAATTAATTCTCTTATGAAAATAAATATTTATTAAATTTTAATTTATTTTGTTTAATGATTACCGTAATATTTTCAAATATATTTCTAATAAATATATTTAAATTAATTTTAATAAATGTAAATTATAATTATAAATATTTAATTATCTATCCAATTATTTTAAGAATATATATTTAATTAACACTTGGGGCATTTTGGTCATTACAATAAAATTTAAAAAATCAAGCCATCATTTTAAAATCATACCAAACACCATGTTATTTATCCCACCATACTATTAATTCATATCTCTCATTTTTTAATCATTCTAATTACTAATCATTTACTTATCCCATCACACATACCAAACGGAGTAGATGTATTCAATCAAGACTTTTATATGCTCTATAAATTCTAGTGATATTCAAAATAAAATTTTGTAGAGTTTTAACAGTCAAGTGATATTCAATATCTTTTAAAAACTCTACAAAAGTCTAGAGTTATTCAAAATGTCAATGGACTCTCTCATCTTCAAAATGTAACTCTATATATATTTTTAGTTTATCATTTATATCAATTATATTAATATTCATGATAATGAAAGATGATCCAAAAAACTATCATGCGACTTAATTGTTAAATACTTGAACAGTTACGTAACAAACATGATTTTAAAAAAAAGATTTTTTTCTTATAATTTATAGAAAAATTTTATGATATAGTTGATAAAATAATTTGTTTCCTTTGTAATTTAAAAAATAAATTTATTATATTTATTTATGACTTTTAAACTTACAATTCTAACATATTTTAATGTTATTATAATGATTTTTTTTAAATAAAATTATTACACTATATATAACAAAATCATAAAATTTGGTTGACTCGTAGAATGGAAAATAATAATAATTTATAATAAATAAAATTTAAATTATTTATTAAATTTTTGAATAAAAATTAATTTTTTAAATTATTTTTAGTATTTTCAATTAATCTATAAGTTATAATATTTTTATTCAAAAATTATATTTACACAATGTTATTGATTTAATACATTAATGATATTTTTTTTACAAAATTTTTTAAACCTTATTTAGTGTCTTAAAATACCTGCAGGTAGCATAAAATTTTTGAAATCATGTTATTTTAAATTATTTTTCTAATTGTCAAAAATCTACAATAAATAAATTTGACTCCAAAAAAATTAAAACATTTCATATAATAACTTTAAAATTATGCTAACTGATAAAAATGCAAAATAAGTGAGATTTGGAGTTTTATTATCCTTAATCGATTTTTTTTAATGTCAAATATATAACTCACAAAATCATAATAAATAACTTGCAAGTCCAAAAATTATAAAATTCATAGTTACTTCCAGTGATATTTTTAATGTATTGAAGGCTAGAAACATGTATAAAAAGATTTAGATGATCATATAAATATCAAATTATATTCGAAAATCATAATATTAGTATTTAAAATTTTATAGTAAATGAAATACTTAAACAAAATTCACGAAACTTGAACAATAGTCTAGAATAATATAGAACAAGGTTTGAAAAATAAAAAATTTGCTTTTCACAGGTGCCTGCAGCGGTGTCTGGCTGCTACGCGTGGCCCATTTTTCCCGGTATATGTAAAAAATGATTTCCTACAATTTTTGTGTCATTAGTTTTCTCAAAATCGCAGCCGAATCGTGCCAGAAACGAAATAACTAGTATTCTCATACCCCTAATTTGACTATTGGAAAAAAACACTATTTTCGATGTCGATTTCGGGAAACCACTGACATAAGTGATAAATATGATATATAATGAACAACTTTCATAATCAGACTAAGGTATAATACAGTCAGAATAGGTACGTAAAATGAGAGTGAATGGAGTTTTTCTAGAATTTTTAGAAGAGCTTGAGATATATAAAATATTTTTTTTCCCCTTTCTTTCAACTTTTGAAAGCTCTATTTTCTCACTACTCTCTCTCTATCATAGACCAGCCCCCTTAAACTCGAAAATTAGGCTATGCAATTGTTGAAATTATTCAGGTTGAAGAGTCTCATTTTATAGGCAAGAACCAAACCTTTTCTCCAATCTATATTGGACAACTTCCGATCACCTCAGTTGGGCGAAGAAGGAGGTGGTGTGTTAGTTAAGTAAGTATGATGATGATGATATTAAATCCCTATGTATGTATGTATGTATGTGTGCGTATTTGTTTATTATGTGTTTATATATTAGACTAAATTATTTCAATTTTTATTATTAGCACTACATAATAATTAATAATGTGGTACTATACGTTCCAAACAAGGAGATGCATGAGGCTTATGGTGAAAGGGCTGTTGAAAAAATGATGATATATACATGGCAAACATCAAAAGGGTTGTGGAAGCTTTCTTGAGGCACATTTGGCACTCAAAGAAGTCAAAACTGACGAATTAGCTAAAAAAACAGCGTGGCCGGAAGAAGAAGGGGAATATTTCCCAAGAAGGCACACGTGAAGCTTGTTGGGTTAGGCAAGGAAAAAAGGTATTCCGAAGTTGAAATAAGATTACTTTGTTGTTCTCTGTTCATTTCTGTCACAAAAAAATGTGTGACGATGATATGATCAAATCTCCTAATTTTGGTCCATTTGAAAAATACAATGTACACCAAAAATATTTAGTTAGTGCAAAATTGAGATTCTCAAAAAGAAAAACCGTCAAAATTTTACAATAATTTAGATTTTTAGTAACAAATAATTTGCTCCAAAACCTGGGCCGTAATCGTAGTTTATTTATTATTATACATCTCAACATTTTGTGTTTTAATATAAAGAATAACCAAATAACGTAGATTAAAAAGATCCAGTACATAAAATGAATGATCTTGTTCCTAGCTACCTGGACAGAGAAAAGTTTTTCAAAAATGCCAAAAATACCTTTATTCCCTTTTTATTTTAATTGATCATCGTGCTTCACAAAATGATATCAGAGCTTTAGGTTAATTTATTTCAAACACATAATTTATTATTTGAGTAACTAATTGTTCGAGGAGGAGAATTTTCGAAAAAATTATGAATCCGAACTTATGTTCGAGAAGAATAATTTACAAGAACTATTCCAATAAATTGGAATATACACAAGAGCATCTAACTTTGATTAGTTATCAGGAGTAGCAAGGGACGATACAGCACCCTCAGGTAAACTTATGATTCAATCTAATAAGTTTATGGAAATAGTATCCGATTCCTCTAAGCTCTCTTTAGATCTTAGAGAAATCTAGAAAACGGTACAAAATTATGGAAATTTGCTATATTACGTACCTCAACGAGTTGAGAAAGTCCTAGAAAAACAAGAAGAAATTCTTGTAACTTTAAAGGACATTCAAACAAGACTTCAAAATCTAGAACAACAACTAAGTTCTAGAAAGAAGGAAGGTTACCACCATCCTTTGGAACTGAACCTCTATTACATCAAAGAGGGAAGGCCAAAGTGATGTCAAAACCTCTAACTGAAGAAGAAAAGATGATCAATCAAGTCAAAACAGTCTCAGAAAAGAAATTAATCTGATGACAACTTTAGAAAAGATTGGTCTAAAGGATCTACAAGAGCTTGCAGAATCTTTTGCAAATCTCAAAGTTGTAGATCTGAAGATGAACACGACTGGAGGTGAACAACCTACCATAACCTGGTCATCTTAACAAGAACCACCAAGAAAAAGTGTGGGATCTCAGAATATAAATATCAGAGAATCCTAATCAGACTTCTACACTGGTGGAGCACACCCAGCAGGGACAAGGTCAAGGAAGAATCAAATTCCTTTGCACCAAATCCCTTATGGAAAATCTGTTTTAGAACCAATACATCCTTATGGGGTTATGCTTAACATTGATGTATTAGATTTCAAAAACATAGAAGATCTCATAGATGATTGGACATCTGCTATGAGAATTACAGCAGGAACACTTGATCTCAACAGATAATGATTTCAAGACGCGGTTGTTTCTGTCTTGTCTCAACATGAGATTGTTCGGGTCCCCTCTGAGGATGCAATGATGCTGAGGTAGCTCTTCTACTCCCTCTCTTGCCTACCATCT
>NC_133313.1:334564-391734 GCF_012295235.1 Primulina huaijiensis
CAAAAAAAAAAAAAAAAATTAGAAAAAACCCCTCTAAGATTAACAATTTCAGAGATTTTGAATCAATTTTTTATTTGGCACCCAATAAATTTCGATCTTATATATTGTGAATTTTTTTAAAAAAAATTTATTCTAACCTCAAAAAATAATATTTTTTGAATGAAAATAGCATAAAAATATTTTTATAAATTTATAAGTTATCCACAATTAACATTATATAAGCGTCCTTGAGCTTGTAAAGTTGTTCTGATTTAGGATTTATGATTACTTCAGTTGGTTGTTTTTTTTTAGGATTTGTGCTTATTTTGTTATATTTTAATTATTATTTGGATCACAATGATGTAAACTATATTAAATATGTTATTTGTAGGTTATAATATGTGGATATTTGAATTTAAAGAAGTGGATATTAATTTGTAGAAGATAATGTGTGAATTTTTGAATTTATTAATAAAGATATTTTCGTAATTAAAACAATTGGTGTCACAAAGTCATACCAAATTCTGTTAGTATAAGAGGTTTTCACTTAATATGATACTAGTGAACGACTCTCACACACGACGAGTATGTAAAATAATGATTCACAAAATTTTGTTATAGTTTTTAATGATAATGATAATGATAATGTAATTATATTAAATATGTAATTTATAGACATGATATTTGAATTTTTAAAGTGAATTAGATATTGTAGTTATGAGTAATTATATAAAAAAACATTATTTATCTAAAGAGATAGGATATTTTCATTAAAACTCATTTGTACCACAAAGTCGAACCATTAAAGACCTCAAACTTAATATATAACTAATAAAAGATGCACACACGTTGCATGTATTATTATTATTTTTAATTTAATCAAATAATACTAAACAATTAATACGAAATTATTTTCAATTTAGAAGAGTTGTTCGATTTAAATGATTTTATCCATACATTTGAATTTTTAACAAACATAAGATACACCATATCCATCCACTTTCCAAAAAATTTAAATTTCTAAAATATTTTTTAATTCTATAGATAATATGTTATTTTAATATTAATAATGATTTATAAATAAAAAAAATTAATTTAATTTTTAGGAGTACAAATATAAGTGGTATAATCGAAAGTATAATTTGCTCGTGAATGACTAGTATATATTATGTATATGTTATGATGTTAATAAATTATTGTCTGATAGTTATTTGTTGCGTAGTTAGAAGTTAATAACTAAAAAAATGCATTTTTAGATTCCATACTGAGTTTTTTTTTTTTACAAGAAAAGCTTGAAATTTTATTGATCAAAAGTAAGGAATTTTGTTACAAGATATTCCAACCAAAATTGCAAATTCTCGTGTTCCAATATGGTATGACAGTGAGAAGGAAAATTAAATGAGCAATACTATGTGCAATCACATTTGTCCATCTATGCATGTGGAGCAACGTAGATTCTCGAAAGTAGCTCAATAAATATTTAACTTCTGTAGCAATTGCACCATTGTAGTTACGATATTCCTTTGGACAAGTGTCTGCTTGCACCGCCAAGAGTAAGTCGCTAGAGATTTGTTGAATCGTTAATTCTCATTCTTGCACCAGTCTGAGGCCCTCCCGTATCGCGACTAATTATGCATAAACAACCATAGGAGGCCTGTTGATGTTCATAACAAAAGCAATGACAATATGTCCCGCATGGTTGCGAACCACCCCACCGATCGCATAGTGTTTGGTGTTATTATTGTACGCTGCATCAACGTTCACTTTTAAAAGGTTAGGTGGAGGAGCAGACCACCTTGCCGGTGAGCCAATGGTACTGTCTCGAGGGGTTGTGAGCACATATGCACGAGCCTTCTAGAATTCCTGGAGCAGCGAGACACTCCACTCTACTGAAATACGTATCCCCTTGCTCTCTTTCTCATGCACAATTCTGGTCCTCTCATACCATATAGCCCATGACCTCATTACGAAGACTTCAAAGGCCTTCTTATCTACTGCCCTTTTCATGCAAAGAAATATATCCGCAATATCAAGATGCCTTGCCTTCTTGACAAATTGCCAATACAAGGTTAAGTCAAATGCAGGTGACACCCACCTTGGAGGCTAGGATTTTGACAACAGAATGGTGAACTATTTTGTGGAAGAGCTCAATAGAAAGCACAAAAAGAATATAAGCAACAAGTCGTGGCCATTAAGAAAGTTGAAAACAGCATGTGAGAGGGCAAAGAGGAATCTGTCTTTTATGTCACACACATCTATTGAAATCGATGGTTTGTACAATGGGATCGATTTTGAGTCTAAAATATCGCGTGCCAAATTTGAGGAGCTAAATATGGACTTGTTCGAGAAATGCATTGGCCATGTTGACAACTGTTTGATGGATGTCTAGATGGACAAAACGAGCATATATCCAAGACGTGGTGCTTGTTGGTGGATCTACTAGAATTCCAAAGGTCCAACAATTGCTCCAAGATTTCTTTAATGGTAAGGAGTTGTGCAAAACCATTCACCCTGATGAAGCTGTAGCCTGTGGTGCCGCAGTTCAAGCGGCGATTTTGACTGGACAAGGCAACCACAAGATCAAAGACCTAATATCGTACTATATATGTCACCCCTCTCTCTCTCTCTTAGTATAGGCCCTACTGCCGGTGAAATGAATGTATTCGGTCCTAGGAATACTACCTTTCGTACTAAGAAAGAAAAAGTCTTCGCCACCAGTCGTGATGACCAAACTATTGCTGGGTTCGGCGTATCGAGGGTGAAAGGCCTAGAACAAGCGACAATATTCTGCTGGGTAAATTTTCGTTGTCTGGGATTCCCAGTGCGCCGAGGCGGGTCCAGAAAGTCGATGTATGTTTCGATATTGATGCTCATGATGGTATCTTAAACGTGTCCTCAGAGCATAAAACAACCTGTAAGAAAAGTAGTATCACGAGCAGTACTAATGTCTATACCATGCGGCCCAAGGATGAGATCAATAGGATGTTGAAGGAAGCTGAAACGTGTAAGTTGGAAGATGAGGGGCACATAAAAAGATTTGCGATTAAGAATTCTCTAGAAGATTACATATATGGCACAAGGGACAGTATTTCGACCAAAAGAAGTGGTTCCAAATTACCAGCTCCCGGCCGGCACCAAAAAAACTAAAGATGAGATGAATGCAATCCAATGGTTGGATGACAGCATGAAAAATAATTATTGTAATTATCTTTTGATAGCAAATATTACTCGATCATTTCCCACTCCTTCAGCACCTTAGTCTTCTTTCTTTAGAGGAGATCCCTTCGGATATTGGCGATATACCAACACTCTGAAGCAATTTTCTTGAAGTTTTGCAACAATTCTACCGTTGAATCAGCCAAGAAAGCACAAAATGAACTTGGGAATTCAAGTTCTTTCATTAAAGAATAGTGGAATGTAGAGTTTGGCAAGCGACAACTATGAAGTGACAGTACATGGGTAAGAACATACCATAAAATTCATATTTTGTTTCTCAATCCAATATAGATTTCAAGAAAAGAAATTCAGACTAATTAACTCTTTTCATCTGGGAGCAGTGTCATATCGTTTAAAGTCCAAAAAACGTGAAAACAAAGTGTAAACATAAAAACAATGTGTACTAATATTGAAATTTGATATCATAAAGAACAAATATTGTAAAAAAAAAATATTTAGAATCAAAATTAAAATTTTCTCAAAAAATAATTTCGCAAGACCCATATGTAAATAAGTTGAATAAAAAACATTTCAACTATTATACATAACCAAATACGTTATCATTTTAATTGTTTCCCTAAAAATCTATTTTTTACAATTTTCTACACTTCTTAATATAATTATTACATTTAATTCAACTTTGCCTCTCTTATAGAGGAAAAAAAACATATATTATTATATTATATTATATTTTAATCAAATATATTATGTTTTAAAAAAATTAAAATGTCTCGTCAAAAAAAAAAACAAAAAAAAAAATTAAAATGTCTTTGATTTGACAAACATTAAAAACGATATATATCTTAATAAAGCCATTTCGCTCTCACCTTTTTATTTTTTAAAACTATTACCTAAAATATTTTCCTATTAATTTTTAACAATAGAATCAAATTTCCTCAGGTAAGTAGATCCAGGCAGAAAAAATAAAAATAAAAAGGAATTATTGGACAAATGTGGAAGATATGATACAGTGATTGTGTATTCATTTTATTACAAAATTTAAATTATAATTTACTATTGTTTTATGCATAGTTAATATTAAAGAATGCAGATAACAATTCTCTGTTTTTAATATATTTATATTATACTAGGAAAAAAGATTGTGTATTCATTTTTCTGACTTTTGTAATTTTTTTATATTAATCATTTGTATAATTTTTTCCAATGATATATGTATCTTCATCATCTTCGTTTTAGATCTTTTTTTATTTATTTTATTATCATTTTAGAGGTTGAATCACGTCATTTTCTTTGAATAATTTGATTTTTTTAAAATACGTAATGGTTTGTCAATTGCTTCATCAGTGACAGATAAGACTCATTTATGAGTTTCAATATCTTTGCCAACTTTAAAAATAAATTTATTTATTTTCATGTTTCCTACTTATATAGTAATGCCTTTTGTTTTATCATACACTGAATAATTGCTACAATTTTCACTTCATGAGTTGAATTTATTCTTCACTTCATTCACATATTTTGAAATAGCAATATACATTTCTATAATTGCCTAAAAATATAATGTAGTATCAAGTATTTATCGTTTTACTAAAAACTATACATGATAATAACAGTGCAACTCAAATTTTTTCGATCGTACATCAGCACAAGAACCATGTTTCGATTGTTTTACTCAATAGAGACATTTATTGCACTCAAAAATCTTCCTCTCAATAATTACACTCCTTACAATCAATGTGAATCGAACATGTGACGTTGAGTCTGTAACCAATTGTATTATTAAACGCTTTGCCATTTACTAAAAATTATAACTAGTGGTAATGATGCAATTCAATCTTTTAAACTTACAGCTCAATTGGTACTCACACTCAAAGTGCTAAGTAATCAAGCCACCTAATTTGAATTCAAAGACACCCAAATTTGAATTCAAAGAATATCATTTTTGAATTATAAACACATGTCTTGATTAGTCAAAAAATGTTGGGTTTTATTTTTTGTTTTTTCCCTAAACTTCACCTATAAATACCCATTCATTCTTCATTCCAAAAATCACACCAAAAACACAAAATCCTCTCATCTACAATCATAAGTGTAGAAGTGAGATAAAGGATTTAGTGTGATATTTCTTAAGGAGTGTTTATCCTTGGAAGGAATATGATTAGTGGAGAGAAAGTGAGTGTTAAAATCAGAGTGTTCTGAGTGAAATACTTTGTATTCTCAATTCTCTTGTCTTCTTTGTTATTAATAAAGAAGTGATCTCCTTGAGAGGTTTAGAGTGGACGTAGCCCAATCTTGGGGTGAACCACTATAAATATTGATGTTCATCTTATTCATTGTTGATATTGCGATGCGATGTTACCTCGTTTATTTCCCTGATATCCCAACAACTGGTATCAGAGCGATGTTCTCAAATACTATAGGAAGTCCTCGTATGCTCTGTGGTTGCAGCTTAGTGTGAACTTCCACATCAGAAAAGGCTTTCTAGACAGTATTAGGGAAGTTGTTCTTTTGTATTCAGGCTTTGACGATTAATTCGTTGGTAGCAGTCACAAAAGATGGAGGTACGCACAAGCAAGATGATTAGTCTTAATGGCTCTAATTATCAACTTTGGAAAAGTAAGATGAAAGATCTTCTATTCGTCACCAAGATGCACCTAACGGTGTTCAGCGAGTCTAAACCAGATGATAAATCGGATGCTGAATGGAACTTCGAGCACGAGCAAGTCTGCGGGTACATCCGACAATTTGTCGATGACAACGTGTATAATCACATATCTAACGAGACACATGCTCGTACGCTCTGGACGAAGTTGGAGACACTATATGCCTCCAAAAGTGGTAACAACAAATTGTTCTATTTGAGCAAGCTTGTCCAGGTTCGATACAAAGAAGAAACTCTGGTCGTAGATCATCTAAATGAGATTCAAGGATTCGTGGAGCAATTATCAAGTATGAGCATAAAACTTGATGATGAGGTGATAGCTCTGATTGTGCTAGCTTCATTGCCAGAGTCTTGGGAGACTTTGAAGGTATCACTCACGAACACAGCACCAGGAGGAGCCGTGAGTATGGACTTCATCAAGAGTGGTATCTTGAATGAAGAGATGAGGCGGAGATCTCAAGGATCCTCTACCTCACAGTCAGATATTTTGGCTGCTGAGTCAAGGGAGAGAAGCAAGATCAAGAAAAACACAAATCAGAAGTCAAGAAGAAGCAAGTCTTCAGGGAGATATGTCAACATAAAGTGTTATCGCTATGGAGAAAACGAAAAAATATTGTCGGCAACCGAAAAACAAACATGAAACCGACGATGAGCAAACAAACGCCATTGACGAATTCAATGTTGTTCACGAGCTAGAGCAGGAGTCCGTAAATTTGGCAACTCAAGTAACTAGTTGGGTGATCGATAGTGGAGCAACAGTCCACGCCACATCTCGAAGAGAATGCTTTACATCCTACACACAAGGGGACTTTGGTGTGGTGAGGATGGGGAATAACGATTTATCCAGAGTCGTGGGAAAGGGATATGTGAGCTTGACTACTATGGATGGCTATACACTGATCCTGAAAGACGTCAGGCATGTGGCAGATATGCGCCTGAGTCTGATATCGGTCGAAAGACTCGATGAAGAAGGTTTCTGCACAACCTTCCGAAATGGGATATGTAAGATTTCAAAAAGATCACTTGTGGTGGCAAAAGGATTAAAGATGTCAAAGCTGTATGTAGTTCATGAAAATCATTCTGAAGTGTGAATTACGCAGGGGAAGAAAACTCAACAGAGTTGTGGCACCGACGTCTTGGTCACATAAGTGAAAAGAATCTTACACGCCTTGTGAGCAAGCAAGTTCTGCCCGGTATAAAGCAGGTTCATATGAAACAATGCACAAACTGCTTAGCCAGAAAACAAAACAGGATATCATTCAAAAGTTCACCTCCTAGCAGAGCCGATAAAATACTAGATCTGGTGCACTCAGATCTATGTGGTCCGATGCCATTGTCGCTCGGAGGAGCGAGGCACTGGGTAACTTTTATCGATGATCATTCTCGGAAATTTTGGGTGTGGACACTCAAAACCAAGGACCATGTTGCGGAAACATTCAACAATTTTCTAAACTTGGTTGAACGACAAACATCCATTAAACTCAAATGTATTCGAACGGATAATGGAGGAGAATACATTGGAACCTTTGATGAGATATGCAAAAAGAACGGAATCACACATCAAACAACACCACCAAAGACACCACAACTCAACAGATTAGCTGAGAGGATGAATAGAACTTTGGCAGAAAGAGTCAGAAGCATGCTTTCACATGCTAAGCTGACTAAGGAATTTTGGGGTGAGGCTGTGGTTGTTGCTGCATATATATTGAATCGCTCACCTTG
This sequence comes from Primulina huaijiensis, assembly GCF_012295235.1. Taxonomy (NCBI): domain Eukaryota; kingdom Viridiplantae; phylum Streptophyta; class Magnoliopsida; order Lamiales; family Gesneriaceae; genus Primulina; species Primulina huaijiensis. Next base: position 342,108 of record NC_133313.1, read on the forward strand.
TGTTCCTCTCAATTATGATGTCCCGGAGCAGATGTGGCAAGGCAAAGAAGTTTCTTATAATCATTTGCGAGTATTTGGCTGTGTTGCTTATGTTCATATACCAAAGGATGAAAGACAGAAGTTGGATGTCAAAACAAGAAAGTGCATATTTATAGGCTATGGCGAGGATCAACTTGGTTACAAGTTCTACAATACAGATCTCAAAAAGGCTATAAGAAGTCGTGATGTCGTATTTCAGGAGAATGAATTCTTGGAGACTGTGGAAAAGGAGAATTCTGGATCTGAAAAAGATCTGGAATGGTGGCCTTCAACGGTGAATCCACAACTGGTTGAAGATGAAGAATTGCAGAATGATCATGAGGATGATGATGAGATCCGTGTTCACAGTGAACCACCAGCAGAAAGTTCTCGTGGTACAATGACCACACGTTCTGGAAGAGAAGTGCGACCCTCAACCAGATATTCTTCAAATGAATATATCATGCTAACTGATGGGGGAGAACCAAAGAACTTCGAGGAAGCTATTACCAGTGAACACAAAGATAAGTGGATGGAGGCCATGCAAGAAGAAATGCAATCATTGCATGAGAATGAGACATTTGAGCTGGTGAAGTTGCCGAAAGGCAAGAAAGCTTTGAAGAATAAGTGGGTGTTCAGATTGAAGCACGAAGAACACAGTAGTCAACCAAGATTCAAAGCTAGGATTGTCGTCAAAGGTTTCGGACAGAAACATGGGGTCGACTTTGACGAAATATTTTCATCTGTGGTGAAGATGAGATCCATCCGGATTGTGCTAGGGTTAGCAGCTGAGCTTGATCTGGAGGTGGAACAAATGGATGTCAAGACCGCATTCCTTCATGGGGATTTGGAGGAAGAAATCTACATGGAGCAACCAGAGGGGTTTGAAAGAGGACCTCATGTGCAGATTAAAGAAGAGTTTGTACGGTCTCAAGCAAGCACCAAGACAGTGGTATAAAAAGTTTGAATCGGTGATAACTCAACAGGGATTCAAGAAAACCACTGCAGACCATTGTGTGTTTGTCAAAGATACCTCTGATGATGATTTGATGATGCCATGGTATGTACTCGGCCAGATTTAGCTCATTCTGTAGGAGTAGTGAGCAGATTCCTTTCAAAACCGGGAAAGGAACATTGGACTGCAGTAAAATGGATATTCAGATATCTACGGGGAACCTCTAAACATAGATTGAGTTTTGGAGGATCCAGACTTGAGCTTGTAGGCTACACAGATGCAGATATGGCAGGAGATGTTGACTCTCGAAAATCCACATCAGGTTACCTGATTACATTTGCAGGGGGAGCTGTGTCATGGCAGTCAAAGTTGCAAAAGTGTATAGCATTATCAACCACTGAAGCGGAGTTCATTGCAGCAACTGAGGCGTGCATGGAGCTGTTATGGATGAAAGGGTTTTTGGAGGAATTAAGTTTTGTGAAAGATCAATACAAGTTGTTCTGTGTCAGTCAGAGTGCAATTCATCTTGGAAAAAATCCTTCAATGCATTCAAGATCAAAGCATATTGATGTTCGCTATCATTGGATACGAGATGTATTGGAGAAGAAGTTGTTGAAACTTGAGAAGATTCACACGGATGAAAATGGATCTGATATGATGACCAAGACATTGCCGAAATGGAAGTTGGAATATTGTAGAACTGTTGCAGGTTTGATCGAATTCACAAAATGGGCTTGAGGGGGAGAATTGCTAAGTAATCAAGTCACCTAATTTGAATTCAAAGCCACCCAAATTTGAATTCAAAGAATATCATTTTTGAATTATAAACACATGTCTTGATTACTCAAAAAATGTTAGGTTTTATTTTTTGTTTTTTTCCCTAAACTTCACCTATAAATACACATTCATTCTTCATTCCAAAAATCATACCAAAAACACAAAATTCTCTCATCTACAATCATAAGTGTAGAAGTGAGATAAAGAATTTAGTGTGATATTTCTTAAGGAGTTTTTATCTTTGGAAGGAATATGATTAGTGGAGAGAAAGTGAGTATTAAAATCAGATTGTTCTGAGTGAAATACTTTGTATTCTCAATTCTCTTGTCTTCTTTGTTATTAATAAAGAAGTGATCTCCTTGAGAGGTTTAGAGTGGACGTAGCTCAATCTTAGGGTGAACCACTATAAATATTGATGTTCATCTTATTCATTGTTGATATTCCGCTGCGATGTTACCTCGTTTATTTCCCTGATATCCCAACACAAAGAACATATGCATTTGGGATGAAATTATTGGGTTTGAGTGCTGAAAAAAACGAGAGAAACCACTATCAAAAATGAAATAGCATGAATGAATAATGATACATCAGAACTCATGATTTCTCATAAATTCTTTATGCCGTAGTTTTTTTTAGCTAAATCTAAAATTTTTAAAACTCGGTTTTTTTTGAGTAAAATGCTAACTTATTGTATAGTTATCCAACCTTATGGATCTTACATCTTACGATCTTAGTTATCAATTTAGGTTGATTTTTCTTTTTTTTTTAAAAAAAGAAGAAATAGTGAGAATCAACCTCCATGTGGCAGATGAACAACTTTAAATAAATGCAAATTTTGGTACAATAACTTAAATTCCATTGCAAGATGAAATCTTTATAGCTAAAATATTTTCTATGTGTTTTGTATAGCTTGTGGTGTTCGTTTTCTTGNTTATAACTTTGATAATATATTATTTAACTTTTGACACTTTTTTAAAGCCTAAAAATCAAATGCAGGGGATATTATTTGAACATAAAATTGCTCCAATTAGTTCGATAAATTTAATTGTTTTATTTATTTCAATTTCAATTTTATATATTCTTCTTCCAAACTCGATTTTATTTACTTCAATTTTCATATAAAAAAATTAATTCCATCCGTAACTGAACTCATACGAGGAATTAATGTAATAGTTCAAAAATATATTAATTGTGATATTATAAAATTATTTTAAAATATCATGTTATTATTACAAACTTATGAAAGCCCTCTAGAAATTTTTCAATAACAATTTTAAATTATTGTTTTTTATTAATATCATATAAAATAATTTTTAAAAACATTAAAATTAAACTCATTAAAAAATTTATATATAATATTTAAAATAAATTCAATGTAGTTCACATAATAGAGGCGTTTATTAGCTCTTCACATTCCCAATTCGCTCTTCAGTTCTTTCGTTAATAAATTTGCCCATCTGGTAGTGTCCTGCTGGGTTCTCTCAATTCAGATATTGGAAGCGGAGAAAGAAACGAAGATTGGAAAGATGAAGGTGACAGTCACCACTCGTAGCGGGAGAGAACTCGTGAAGGGAGGCTTGGAGCTCAGTGATTCGGTGCGTTCTTAGTCCTTTTTCGATTTCTTGGCCATGATTTCGACGGTGTGTGGCTGGTTTTTGTGTTAGAAAACTTGGGTTTTGTCTGCTCTGTTTATTGTTTTGTTTTTGAGAATTTGGGTTCAAATCTTTACTGTCGTGGCTTGATCTTTGTTATAGTACAAGGGTCGTGTTAAAAAATAAAGCTTGTGCTTTTGGTGTTGATTGCAGGCCTCTGTGGCTGATTTGCAGGAGGAGATTTACAAGCGAAGTAAGTTTTAGTTTGTTTATCTTGTTGCTGTGATGTTGGATGATTTTGCTGAGTTTATTATATTTATATATGTTGCATCTTGTCTTCCATGAACCAAAGGCGCATTCATATGCCACAAGTTTGAATTAGAATACAAGAATGCTGCATAAACTAAATTGGCAAATGAGAAAAGAGAAGGGCTTAAAAGATCTTGTGGGATTAATTTATATAAATGGTCTTATAAGATGATATGACAGAGGAACTCTGCAAACTCCGAGAATTTATATGCACGGACTCCATGGGATAAATTACTCCCTTTTATGTAACAGGTGTACTTTTTTGTTAGTATTATAACATTAACAACTAGTTTTCACAGTTTTTTTCTTGAGTAGCTTTTCTGTTTAAAAGTTACTTCTTGAGTTGCCTTTTTAGATTTCACAGTTAACAAAGAATTTACCCCTAGTAAACTTTATTTGATCTAAATTCTCGTCAATGTAGTAAATGGCGTTTCTTCTATGAATTATGATTGTTAAATTAATCTGGAAGTCGAAATTCGGTCCTTGACTTGAAACTGTTCCAATTCTAATTTAACAGCCTATTGTTGTTATATTTGTTTTTTGGCAACTTATAGCTTCCATAAAATCTGAACTTACTGTATATGTTCTATGTGGTTGTGCCTTTGAACGATAGAGCACTCAATAGTAGAGAGCTCTTAGTAGTTCCTGACGAATCTTTGTCTCTCACCAGCTTGGTTTATTTTATTTTGTTTTTCTTTGTTCATTTCTGCATTTTCCCTGGGCTCTAAATTTTTGTATTCTGCCTACAGCCAAGAAATTCTATCCCTCCCGACAGCGATTGACCCTACCTCTCCCACCCGGATCAAAGGAGAAGCCCATTGTCCTTAACTATAAAAAGAGTCTGAAAGAGTACACTGATGGGAACAAAGACCAATTAATTGTAGTTTTTAAAGATTTGGGCCCACAAATTAAGTACAGTACCCTTTTCTTCTGGGAGTATTTGGGTCCTCTGATTCTCTATCCTATCTTCTACTACTATCCCGTGCACCGTTTCTTTGGCTACAAGGAGGAGCGTCTCATTCACCAAGTTCAGACATATGCTATGTATTACTGGTGTTTCCACTACTTCAAACGTATTATGGAAACCTTTTTCGTGCATCGCTTTAGCCATGCAACTTCACCACTTGCAAATGTTTTCCGAAACTGTGCTTATTACTGGACTTTTGGTGCGTGGATTGCTTATTATGTCAATCATCCATTGTACACACCTGTCAATGATCTCCAGATGAAGATTGGTTTTGGGTTCGGTTTGCTTTGTCAAATCTCAAACTTCTATTGCCATATCTTATTGAGAAATCTCCGGGGTTCTGATGCAAGTGGGGGGTACCAAATACCACGTGGCTTTTTGTTCAACTTAGTTACATGTGCAAACTACACGACTGAGATTTATCAGTGGCTAGGCTTCAATGTTGCAACACAAACTGTTGCAGGTTACGTCTTCATGGTGGTTGCTGCTTCCATAATGACAAATTGGGCCCTTGCTAAGCACCGTCGTCTCAAAAAGGTAAATTTCTCTCCATTCTAGTTAGAAATGGTTTAGTTTTTGTGCGACTAGGAGGAACATTTCTAGGCAGCATACACAGGCACATATTCTGATGCAGCTCAGAGATTTAGATTGCACAGGTATTCTTTAGCATAGACCAACCCATTAGAAACAAAAGATTCGGTATAATATTCATCCCATCTCGGCTTACCTATGGTGTATAATATCTGGGATATTCTTTGTGTATAACATTGATATATTTATATTTTCCTGTGATATATTCTTCTTTTTTTATCATTGATTCTTATTTGTCCTTCCAATGTTCCTCACCATCCTTAGAGAATTAGAAAACAAATACATATATTCCCTGCAGTATTAAGTCGATCTTTGGACATTCTACCATACATTAGCCCCTTCAAGTATATCAGTGATCTCATACCATCAGCCCATATGCAGCAATGCCTCGAAAAACCCCCATTGACTTGTGTCTGTTTCAGTTGATTTTGATTGAAAATCATCGACAGTGGCTTTTATATACATTATACATTGTGAATATGTGTACGATTTTACCCGTTTGCTGCAGCTTTTCGATGGAAAGGAAGGAAGACCCAAGTATCCAAGAAGATGGGTTATACTACCTCCATTCCTGTAGAAGGAACACTACCGAACTCAGGGCTCTTGTTTTACCATTTGCTGTCCAAATGAATTGCCACTTCATTTCTTTCTGTTCTTTGAACTATTTGATTGGGAGATTTACTTCTGTTTAATGTCTCCTTTTTAATGGTTTCAGCTTCCATCTTTGGTATGTTCTTAGTGTTTATTTGGTTTAGGTTAAAAAATGTGGGATTATTAATTAACTATCAGATTAAAATTTTTAATATTTAAGTTTCTTATCTTTTTTTTTTTTGATTGAAACTAGAACTTCCATATATTAAAAACCATCGAAAGAGGCTTAAGCTTTTACAACAGAATATAAAAGAAATGGGATTGCATCTTCCACAGAAATTATGCCTGATTATCACGACCTTTCAGGTTGCAGTGTATGGTCATTTATCTTGTATAGGATGTAAATGAAAGTTTTTCGAGCTGGTTTGAAAATTTTCCGATTTGTATTAAAAATTATGAAATTAAAGCAGCATTCAAACGCGTTTGGATTATTTTTCTAGTCGAATTCGATCAAATTTATTTTAATGAACGGCTCGATTTGGTTCATTTAATAAAAAAAATTAACCATTGTATATAATATGATGTAGATTAGTTTGCTACTATTCATTACTTTGTGTGTGTTTGTAAATGATAATATATCAGTACTTTAATATCATCAAAATGTTTATAAGATAAACCAAAAATATTTATTTATTGCTAATCATGGTTAAAATGGATTGATTTCTACGACAAATATACATTATAAAACGTATCAATCGTGATAGAGATTTTTGATTCAAACCATATCTCATTTTTTTTAAATCAAATTTAGGTCTTTTACCAATAAAATTGGTGTCGAGTTATGACTTTTATTTAATTAATATCAACTATACTCTTATTTTATTTAACATTTATATAATTTTACATTTCTATATAATATCTAATTTTTTTATATTAAGAAAATGGAGTTGATATTTATACTTCATTTTGTGTTACTACATTTCACTTCATGTGTAAAATGTATCAAATTTATTCAGAGTTCAAATAACAAAAAATAAATTATAAGGACATCTCCAACCCAAGCATCAAACTAGTGTTTCACGNTTATTAAAAATTTAATATTAAAAATATCCAATATAAAATGTAATTATAATTATATCACTAAATTTAAAAATATATATTTAATAAATAATAAGATAAAAATTAACTAAATAAAATAAAAAAAATATTTTGAGAATATTTTTTTTTAGAGTAAGATTTGAAGTAGATGATGAATATTATATCTGACGCAAAAAATACATTATTTTAAAATAAAATTACTTTAAAATAGAATTTTGGACCTAAATATCAACTCTCATTAAGAAATTATTGTGTATATTAAGAAGCTCTCTGGTGCTTGCATTGAAGAGTGAAGAACTTGATGCGCTCTCGCAGATCTCCATAGCCTGAAGCTCAATCATTCAAGCAGCTCAAAATCGCATTCGATGGAGGAAGATCCATTTGCGGAATTGGATGATCCATCTGACTTCCATCGAGATCCGGATTATTCGTTCTTCGACAGAGATCGGCACATTTGCTTTCTGGAGATGATGTATCAGCTTCTACCGTCTCCGTACCAGGAGCAAGAGATCAATCGACTCACTCTCGCCTACTTTGTTGTTTCTGGTCTCCACATTCTCCGCGCCATCGATCGAGTATGACTCTTTCCTCAATTTCGATTCCCTGATTTAATTCAGTGTGAAATTATGTAAAAATTTGTAGTTTTTTTTTATGTTGTGCAAGAAAAACTACCTCGATGTTGGGGCTCAAAGCGTTGGCAGTTGTGAGCTTAGGTTGATACTGTAGACATTTAAATTTAGAATCTTTGCTATTATAGTTTTGGTCAGCTACTGGAGTTTCGATTGTCCATAGATTTGCTGCAGATATGGTTTGAATAGCTATTTCTGAAATATATGTGTGTGCTTTGTTTATTGCTCTTAGATTGATAAAGAAGTGGTTATAGATTGGGTTTTGTCTCTACAAGCTCATCCGAAGAATGCTGCCTATTTGGAAAATGGTGAGGCAATTAATTTTTTTTTACTAGTTCTTCCTCTGCTACAGAATTAAGGTTGTAGTTGAGAATTTGAATCGTGCTTACATGGAAATATGTACGATAGCAGGACAATTTTATGGGTTTCATGGTTCAAGAAGTTCTCAGTTTCAATCAAACGATAATGGGCCATCAGAGCAGGTTGTATAAATCCTGGTCAAAAAAACAAATGCATAAATTTTCCATGTTTTTTTTGGTTTTGTTGTTTTAGTTTGAAACTGTTTTCTTGCATTTCTGAATCCAACTTTTCAGGAGGCAATTCTGAATGGCAGTCACCTGGCAAGCACTTACTGCGCGCTGGCCATATTAAAGATTGTTGGTTATGATTTGTCACTTGTTGACTCTGAGTTCTTATTGAAATCAATGAAAAACCTTCAACAGTCTGATGGATGGTACAATAATTCATTTTTACTCGCCCTTCAATCTTTTTTGTCTTTTTTTTTAAAAAAAAAATTTGTTGGCCTTTTCATTTGTTAAAAACTTTCTTTGCATTTTTTAAACAATATCTCTCCTCTTTTGCTTTTTCCAAAACTTTCGCAATCCAAAATGTAGATATTGTAGATCAGCCGTACGATAATAACTTGCATCACATATTCTCTCTTGATTTGTATATTCATGAATTTGTCAGCGGCTGGGCATTTTTGTGTTGTATTTTTTCACTATTTCAAATAGGTAATCATTGCTTCTAACCTTAAGGAAAAGGTTAATCATTGCATCTAACCTTGAGGAAAAGGTTGGTTGCATCAGTATATTGTTCGCAAAGTATGTGTGCACCTGTATAGGAAGAATGTAAGTCCAAACTTACTGATTTACCTTATTTAATAAGAAATGTAGAGGTGAAAAAGCCAGCTGATGTTGAAAATACGAACTACTGGGTTTCCTCAAACAGGCCTGTGAAGTGATTAAAGCATTATTCTATGAATTATAGTGAGAAAAATTGACATGACTGGATATAAGCATTTTCCCATATGTCTGGTCTTTCACTTTCGTGTTTTGTGATGAAGTTAAAAAATGTTATTCTCTTGATTTCTCTCCTTACTACTTTCTGAGTGTTGCCTGAAAGGCTGTCAGTCTATAATTTTACATGTGTTCAAGCATTTGACTTGATGAACTAAAGTACCACCTCTCATATGTCCCAGTTTTATGCCCATTCATACTGGAGCAGAGAAAGATCTCAGATTTGTGTTTTGTGCAGGTATAGAAATGCATTTCTATTATTTTTCAGAGTTCCATTTTCTATTGTATGGAAATTAATACGGTAGTTAGTGTATCAGCGGCCATTTGTTCCATGTTGAAGAATTGGAGTGGCATAGATCGAGAAAAGGCTAAGGAGTATATTCTGAGTTGTCAGGTATATGAGCAAATTATTTATATGGCTGCTATATATGTGTAGCATATTTGATGAGGATTGTAGCCTTTTTGCGAAGTCTTTGTGTCTGTCTATATTTCGTGAACTTTATATTACCAACCATATTTTTATCTCGTTTGATCTCAGTTAATTTGTTACTTTGCAGTCATATGATGGTGGTTTTGGACTCATTCCTGGTTCTGAATCACATGGTGAGTGGGCATTGAACTTTTTACTAAGTTGGTCAGTATAATTCTTGGGGGTTCTTTGAGAGATTCTCTACTTTTTTGCCCTCAGTCTTTGGTCTATTTTTTTTGTTTATGGGTCCTTATCCCCTACGTGTGAGTCTTAGATGCTTATCACTGACTACTGACTAGGCTGCAGGAACTTGTACTTTAATGAGTTCGTTCACAGTATTAAGTTGTGATGTTATACCAGCTTTTGTCGTTAGCATATACAATGAAGCATGCAGTATAAAACCTCTCATCTTCCCTCTAAACAAAGATATTAAGGAAGTCTAAATTGGCAATTCAAATTAGTTTCAGCCAACTATTGTTCTGCATTTTTAATGATTCAATCTCCTAAGAGGGTTAGGTGACAAACACATGTTTTTGAGCAGTACCCATGACTATAAATAATTATAAAATGTAATGGATTCTTGATACATTGCATGGATCCCAAACTTTGTAATAAGTAAATGGAATCAACTCAAAATCCAGTATATATCTACGCTAAGTCGCCTTGCATGAAATTTAATTATCTGTTCATTCTTGCTTTGTGCCCAGTATTATTTCATGTAGTTTATGTTCATTTGTACTGTTTTTTGTCATCTATCTTGACGAATAAAACCGAAGAACTAGCTCAAGTATTCCTTCATCTAATGTAGAAAATTCCAATGTGAAACTCGTGTGGTGGAGAAGTAGAGATTCTGGAAACAATGCAACATTAGTGTAATATTAGAAAGAGAATTTATTTCTTTCTTGAACCCAAAAATTTACTGAAGACTTGGTCAGTCACACTCTTTTCTTTTTGCTGGGATCAGTTCACATCTTATGTTTACTGAAACCGTATTGTAGTATCTAATTTTTCTTTGTTAAGCTCCTGTTTCCACTCAAGTTTACAGACTGTTTGTTCAAGAAATATGTGCAATAATTGAAGTGTATCTCTGTGTTCTTGACTTTTTGTTAATTGCATGAAAGATCACAGAAAACTCAAATCCGGGTGTCCTCGTTAATGTTGCAAAGTTTTTTTAATGTATTTGACACTAGTTAAGCTAATATATCATGGTAGGTTATACTGTGGAAGTTCCACGAATGGTTGATTCTTGCAAATTTTGTTACTCATATATGAAATTTGATTTAGTGTCACAGGTGGTGCCACATACTGTGCCGTTGCATCTCTTCAACTGATGGGATTCATAAAAGAGGGGTTGCCAACTACAAATACCTCCTGTGACGATGTCAATGTGCCACTGCTTCTAGATTGGAGCTTGCAGGTTGTTGTTATGATCTATTTTATCTTTTTTGCTCTATTCTACTATGGTTCACCATTTTGCATCGTTTTGAGGATCTGTTTTTATTCATGCTACAGAGGCAGGCACTAGATGGTGGCTTTCAAGGTAGAATCAATAAACCAGCTGATACATGTTATGCCTTTTGGTGCGTTTCCACAACTGTTTTGCTTGTTTGACTGCTTTGTTCTTGATAACCTTATCATACCATTTATATCTGCAGGGTTGGAGGAGTTTTAAGAATCTTAGGAGCAGATAAGTTCATGAATGAAAAAGCCTTACGAGAATTTTTATTAACTTGTCAATCTGAGGTGCTTCCAGATCTCCTTCTGTGAATTATATTTGTTCTCTCTGCATTAGAGTGTTGGTCGTAATTCGAGTGTGCTTGATCTTATTTTCTTAAAATTCAAACTTGTCCCATTTGGTAACCTAGGATGGTTAGAACATATAAAATGTTATAGCAGCTCTCAGTTCTTTATTCCTAACAATGATTTAGGGAAGAGTAAATTTGTTCAACTTTCTCTCTGCACTTTATATTTCACGTTTATAGCTTGTTTTCAGGTGGAAAATTAACTCTGTTACTTTTTTCCCTTTGCCAGTGTGGTGGTTTCAGCAAATTCCCTAGGTTGCTGCCGGATCTATACCATTCTTATTATGGTTTTTGTGCATTTAGTCTGCTAGAGGAATCTGGTGTCAACCCCTTGTGTGTTGAACTGGGTATGTCAGGTATTGCTGCCATCGGACTCTGAAATTTTAATCTGCTTCTTCCGATTCGTTTAGGTCAGTAGTACATTACGACCATTAAGACGCCGGGTCATAGGATTTGGCACTAACCCTTGAATGAGTTATATTTGATCCAACTTAACATATGGTGTCACATTCACTGGTTTTTAGATATAAGTTTGTTATTATGTTATCTCACTCCTTCAAGCTGCTTCTTTCAACTATGTTGGCTTGACGGGCGATGATTTTTATGAAGTGTTGTAAGCTTTATGTGGTTTGGTGAAAATATACCTGAGTCTAGGTGAGGAAGATAAGGTTTTTTAAATGTACTTCAGTGGATCATCCATGTATTTATACCGAAATGTTACAGGGGAAATGTGTTTCTAAACTATATCATGTGAATCTATACATCATACTAGAGCGCATCATACTAGAGCTTTGGTTTATGCTATATCGGGAGAGAGTTAGTCTCTGTCTAGTGTGCATCTTGTATGATGTATGGGTTTGTAGGGCTCAATCGTTGAGGTAAATGGAGAATGTCTTCCATTGCGACTTAGATAAATTGTAATGCTCTATATTAAAGCGCATGACAGCAAATTCGTTACTTCTGATCTCTTTGCTATGTTCTCAACTTGCCTAAAATATCACTAATTTGCTAACATACTTAAACGATATTTATTATTTCTAATGTGTACTTATTATGTTATAAAAATATTATTTAGTTGATGTTTACAACTAATTGTATCGACAGTTCAAGTTTTGCATACTCAGAAAGACTTTTTCCCTATCAATTTAGTCGAAGCTATCGATGTCATTCATATGTTTTTTTCCATCTCATTTTAGTTTTTTTTATTAATTTCAATAAAAAAAAAATAACAAACAAATGTCACTGGATACCTAATCCTGAAACGAGGTATTGGATTGTAGTGAATGAAATCTCGGCTAAACTCTCAAAGTCTTTAAGTAGGCGTAAATTGGTCATCATCAAGCTTTGTTGGGGTCTAATCCCATTAAATCCTTGTGATGAATTGGTTCCAACGAAAAGGAGAGCACCCCGACCCATTTGCTAATAAAAGTTGAGAATATGATGGTAATTATTATGACGGCTTTCTTGATATAGACAATTATTGCATCCTAACTATTCAATTCTCAAGTATTTACTTAATGAAATCAAGTGCATTTTAGACCATAAATAATAGTCTGACTGTCAAAATTATTTGCGGACTATTGAAAACTATACGACCATCGACAATGAAATTGAAATTGATTGCATTTTATTTGACTAATTAATTTTACCCTCTTTTGCTAAAGTGGTGAGAATTATACTTTTCACGCATTTAAAATGCACATCTCCACATTCCTGCTTTTTAGTAAAGTAGCGAAGACAACCATTTACCTTTTTTTTATTCTTCTTCTTTTTCCTAGCTGTCCAATTTAATCTATGCCACTAGTCTCTTAAATACACTTTTTACCACATTAATATGGCATTGAATTTAATAATAAAAAAGAGGAACAAAAGAAAATGAAAGAAATAGTTTAATAGGAGAGAAAAATTTTTTAAATCCAATGACTTGATTAGAAAGAAAGTTTATCGTTGTACTAAAAATTATTTATATCATATAACAATCAAAATCTCATATCTTGATTATTGTGTCCATAGAATCTCAAGAATTGAGATCGTTTATAATTCATGAGAATCGAATATGTATATATATATTTATACGAACTTAGTAAGCATAAATTTTAATACACAACTACATACATTCGAATCTGCAATCTATGCATCTACTGTTGCAATTTTGATTTGAAGGTTTGAATATGAGAAGGCAGAGCATAAAGATTAAAATGGACCCAAAAATTTAGTCCATAATGAGCTTAAATCTTCGTCTTAACTCTTATATTTCCAAAATTTATATACATAAATTGAATTTTTTTAATTCAAATTAACAACTAGCTGATACGATTCTTCAATAACGAAAAATAAACGTGCTCAAAACGGAGTCGCATCCTCGATTCGATGAAACCAAGAATGTTGTGTTGTCCCGATCTTGTGAAACAAACAATGATTTGTAATATTCACCTCTAAATTACGAAGAACTTAACAACAAATATTAACAGTATGAAACAATCGATTCAGACGAATCTTCAAAGAACTTGTCTTTGATGCGAAAACAATTGACAAACGCCACAAATATTAAATCTTTGATAAGTTTGATTTTGAAAAGCAAAGCGTTGAAAAAAGTTTGAGATAAAAATTCAAAATATTTTTGTAAACTCAAGATAATTATTTAATAATGATAAAAATTCGTGCATATATGTTTTACCAACCAAAAGATATAAAAAAATCTAGTTGCATAATTAATTTAGACTCTAATCTAGGAAATAAGAATATCTTGGTGGATGCGCTAAGGCGTATTACCGTCCTAGCACCGAGTGTTCTGGAATTCGTAGTATGGAATAGTAACTGGGGTGTTCGGGCGGTAAGATTTGACCGACCTAGCGCACAGGTTTCTGTCCTCCTCATCCTTTAATACTTGAACAACGATCTTATGACCTCCAAACTCACTTCCATGTATCACAAATCCTTCTAGATTTGGCGTCTTATTTGCAAGCTCTTCTCGATTGCTCATAAATCTATGTAGTACTTCTTTGAATCTCTTCATTCGCCTTCTCGTGATTAATCCCTCCGACACCTCTAAAAGATCCCACGCTTTCCTTGCAACTTGACCATCCATTATCGCATCACTAGAACTGCTCGCTGATGTGCTTTATCCTTCCCATTTCTTCCTCATTAGCAAGAATTAGAGTGATGAATGATCCATTTTCCTCATCTTTGCGACACAATGAATTTGAACTGACAGATTGATGATCTTTTCAGTCCACACCCTTTTCGATTTCTTCCAATAATTTGCCTCCACGAGCCAACTTTTCCTCAGCATCCCTCAAGAACTTGAAGTTTGGTGGTGGAGAAGACCTCAACTTATTGAATGCTGCATCACTTCTTACTTCAAAAAATGGACCAAAAGTGTGTTGATCGTAACTGTTTGATGGGGTCAAAGGAGGGGTGAAGTATGGGGAAGAGGCAATTGGGGTCAAGAATGGGGTCTCCAAAATGTGAAGGAAATCGCCCAAACTTGCTCTACTTGGTGAATTCTTGCTGTTCCTGGTAACCCCATCTTCTGATTCCAAATCTTCCTTCGTCTCTTCTGTAATTGTGAAGAGAAATCTTGGTGGGCCGGAGAAGTTTTCCAAATTCTCTTCGCCAAAAGGGGCGAACCCCACGAAATCTTTGCTTCGATTTGCTTGTGGCTCGTGTACAAGAATGGAAGAAGAGCACAATTCTTGAGTTGGCTTAATCCAACAGCAGAACATGTATTTACTTGGCGGGATTTGGCCACCATTTTCATCGGTTTTCTCGCAAATCCTCCTCCTTTTCCACCATAGGAGATAGTAGAGCTCCCCCACTAAAGCAACCAAAAGGCACCCAAAAACCAAGCTCAGACCGAGCCCCACTCCACTCAAAGATTTCATATTCGGAGAAAACTATGAATGAATCTCTTAAGAGTATTACACCATTTCTTGAAAAAGTTCAAACTTTCCGAAAATTAGGGAAGAGAAGAATCTTTACTTGGAACTTGATCTGCATCACCCCATTTTCTTGATCCAAGGAGTAAAATCAAGAACTTAACTTGCAGCTTTCTTCTGATTAACAAAGGCTGAAAAGGCAAGAAAGTGAGTAAAAGAGAGAAATTTATTAACTTCATGAACAAGAATGACTTACTTGTGAACGGCCTTCTGTCTGATAGGACCGCAATATCTCGTCAGCAACATACCACGAAATACTTCAAAGCCTGCTCCAAAGTTGTACCACAAAAAATTCTTGCAAATATTTATGAAATTTTTTGTATAATATTGGAAAATCCAAAGCATATATATAAAAATCTTTTATGACCATGGATTCAGCAGCCACTATTTTCTGTGCATGTCGTGTCACTTGCCACAGCTCATCCGAAAAAATATGAATGACAAGAATCAATCTCATTATCTTTAATCAAATACTCATTTACGAATAAATAAATATCGATGAGAATAATCAATCTCATAATCATTAATCAAATGTTCATTTGTTCTATGCATATAATATATATAGGTAGATATGATGTGGTTAGGTGCAAGGCAGTACAAAAAAGAAGCATAAATCAATTTAATGTTTGTTAAGAAAACTGGCTGAAAGTTATATAAAATGGATAATGGTTTTAAGGTTAAAAACATTGAAATCACAAACGAGGGGACCGATGGGATTTGTCTAGTTATGGTTTGAAAAGTCCGATCACATGGGAATAATGATTTGTTTTATATTTTACGAATGAAATTTATATATTTTAAAAATAAATGAATCAATTTTAAAATATTTCTTCTTTAAGAGAGAGGAGTCCTTGTCAGGGATGGAACTTTAGCCTGGGCATTTATTTGTCCGGTAGAACATTTTTAAAATAACATGATGATACCTATAAAAAAAAAAAATTCATAAATTTTTAAAAATTGCTAAATATTATATTTTGCCCAAAAGGTATCATAATAAATTATTTATTGTCATTTAATTACAACAGAAAGAAATCACATATTTTATATAATTTTTATTTATCACAATTCACGAAAGACTTTTGACACATAATTACCCAACAAAATTATACCCACGACTCGCATCAAAAACCAAATTTACGAAGACTTGCGGCACTTTAGGGATGCTAAACTACCACATTATCATAATTGACGGACAGTTCTCATACTCAATCGACTTCTTCGATTTTCGGGCCAGCGCCGCCTGCAGCAGGACCTGGACCAGGACCAGCACCGTCATCCACACCACCCTGGTACATTTTGGCGATGATCGGGTTACAGAGGTTCTCCAGTTCCTTCAGCTTGTCCTCGAACTCTTCAACTTCCGCGAGCTGGTTTGCATCCAACCATCGAATGGTGGATTCCACCGCTTCCTCGATTTGCTTCTTGTCGGATGCTGCGAGCTTGGAGGCTATCTTTTCATCTTTTATCGTGTTCCTCATGTTGTAAGCATAATTCTCCAAAGAATTTTTCGAATCTACTTTCTTTTTGTGCTCCTCGTCCTCAGCTTTGTACTTCTCTGCTTCCTGCACCATCTTTTCAATGTCTTCTTTCGACAACCTGCCCTTATCGTTCGTGATCGTGATCTTGTTTTTCTGTCCGGTTGTCTTATCCTCGGCAGAAACATTTAATATACCATTTGCATCGATATCAAAGCAGACGGTAATTTGAGGAACGCCCCTGGGTGCTGGCGGGATGCCCGTGAGCTCAAACTTCCCAAGTAAATTGTTATCTTTTGTTCTCGTCCTTTCACCTTCGAAAACCTGAATCAGTACTCCAGGTTGATTGTCTGAGTACGTCGAAAATATTTGCTCTTTCTTGGTGGGAATGGTTGTATTTCTTGGAATCAGAACGGTCATGACTCCTCCAGCAGTCTCCAAGCCAAGGGACAGAGGAGTAACATCCAAAAGAAGTAAATCTTGAACCTTCTCATTGCCTTCACCGCTCAAGATCGCAGCTTGGACGGCTGCGCCATATGCAACAGCTTCGTCAGGATTGATACTCTTGCAAAGCTCTTTGCCATTAAAAAAATCCTGCAACAATTGCTGAACTTTCGGAATCCTAGTCGAGCCACCAACAAGCACAACATCATGAACACTGCTCTTGTCCATCTTGGCATCCCTCAAACACTTCTCAACTGGCTCCATACACTTCCTGAACAGATCCATATTAAGCTCCTCAAATCGAGCTCGAGTGACGGTCGTATAGAAATCAATACCCTCAAACAGAGAATCAATCTCGATCGTGGTCTGTGCAGTGGACGACAAAGTTCTCTTCGCCCTCTCACAGGCAGTTCTTAGTCTCCTTAAAGCACGTGGGTTCCCACTAATATCCTTCTTGTTCTTCCTCTTGAACTCCTGAACGAAATGGTTCACCATCCTATTGTCGAAATCTTCTCCCCCAAGGTGAGTATCACCAGCAGTTGCCTTCACTTCAAATATCCCCTCCTCAATAGTGAGCAGAGACACATCAAAAGTACCTCCTCCCAGGTCGAAAATAAGCACATTCTTCTCACCGGAGGTACTTGCTTTCTTGTCCAGTCCATACGCAATCGCTGCAGCAGTCGGCTCGTTGATAATACGCATCACATTGAGCCCGGAAATGGCTCCAGCATCTTTAGTGGCCTGACGCTGAGAGTCATTGAAATAAGCGGGCACCGTAACAACCGCGTTCTTCACTGTTGTTCCAAGAAAAGCCTCTGCAATTTCTTTCATCTTGACAAGAACCATGGATGAAATCTCCTCAGCAGAAAACTGTTTCTCTTCGCCCTTGTATGAGACCACAATCATGGGCTTGTCCCCGGGTCCTGCAATAACCTTGAATGGCCAAAGTTTGATGTCACTCTGCACCGATGGATCGCTGTATCTTCTACCGATCAGCCGCTTCGCATCTGCACATCAGAAACAAATAGTTAAGTAACTTAACTTCATAAAAATCCTGCTGGTTGCATCAATTAATACATGGTAATTCACTCATCAATCAAGAACTTCAAACTAAATTCTCAAAGAAACGATCACAAAACAAATGGATGAATAACTTTAACAACAATTTCGTAACAAAAAAAAAAATTTAACAAATGAGAACAGAACAGAGCATTAAGCTCTGCAACAAAAAAAATCCTAGCCTCCAATAAGCTCTCACATAAAACCAAACAATTGTGGTTCTCTTTCAACCAAAATGCAAAGAAATTCAAGAAAAACAACCAAGAAAATGAAACTCACCGAAAACAGTGTTGACGGGATTCATGGCAACCTGGTTCTTCGCCGCGTCGCCGATGAGACGCTCAGTATCTGTGAACGCCACATACGACGGCGTCGTCCTGTTGCCCTGATCGTTAGCAATGATCTCAACACGATCATGCTGCCAAACGCCGACGCATGAGTATGTTGTCCCCAAATCAATCCCAATAGCAGGTCCTTCGTTCTTTCCAGCCATCAACACCAACAATCAAGCAATAATCACAGAGAAACTCAAGTTTCCAAAACCCAGAAATGTTTTGAGAGCGCTCGCTTCACAGAATTTTGTATCTGATTCGAACTTTTTCGTGAGGAAAGTGGGGAATAGAAAAGGGTATATATGGAGGGTAGAGTTGAAGAACCTAGATGATTCTTGATTTCTCTGTTGTGGGAAAAAATTTGGACACCTGTTTTCTTTCCAGTTTTCACTTTTCTGGTTTCTTCCAGACATTTCTGTTATTTATTTCACAATTTGACTTTTCTAAACTTGGTCTATTTTTTAAATAACTTTTTATTAATAAAATTTGGAAAACATCCTGTAAAGGAACTAATTTAATATTACAACTATATTCGAATTTAAATATATCTCTGTTTTACAAAATAGCAAATAAATTCGATATATATATTTTATATTTGTGTTTTTCTTATATTTGTCTTTAAAAATGTAAGATAAATATAAATTTAAAATTATGAAATAAAAATAATATGAAGTTTTTGTAATTTTAAGAATTATTTAATTTATTATATATATAGTGGCTTAATATATGTATGGAGTGATATGTAGAGGCTTAAATTAGCGCACAAAAAATGTTTTGTAAATGTAAATTATTGCATATAGTAGGGGGGAAANTATATATTTTGTGATTTTATATTTTATTGTCAAATTTCATTCTTAATATCGTATTTTCAATTTTTTGACAATTTAGTCATTTTCGTCATAAGATTATTGACGTGGTATTTGCAAATGTTCGCATTATATCGACACCACATCAACACACATTTGCACCATATGTTGGAAATAAATAAAAAAACAAATTTACCAAACAAAAATAGTGGACTAAAACTGGACTTAACATAGAATCAAAAGTAGATGGTTCAAATTTTTTTTTAAAATAAAAATTCTAATTGTCTTCAGTAATTATGTTATATAGGTAATTTATATATCATTATGTAACGAGTTAGAGTGTTTTGATTATAAATTGGATATATAATGCATAATTTATTAGAATTTGAATTTTGTAGAAAATATTTTTTTTTTGTAAAAAAATGTCTTATATGAGATTAACTAACTAGTTTCTTCGAGAAATATCAATGGCTTTACACGTCTAGTTTCTTCGAGAGATCCCTAGCTAGCTTCTAAATCCTCCCACTTAACTTAATTTCTACTAGCTAGTTTCGAATGTCACGTTTAATTTTTTCCCTATTTGATTAGTTCAAAAACATTAATTTAAAAATATAGAAATTCATATTGTGTTGAATATTCATTAATTCTGTTTTTTAAAATAAGTTTTGAGAGGAATCAAGATGTCCCATATGAGATTTTAACTATTTTCTTCGAGAACTATTATTCCATGCATTTTAATGACATGTTTACCAATACCTTTACACGTCTATTTTCTTCTAGAGATATCTTACCCATTGCACCCAAACCAGGTTTTGTATAGCTTGTAATTTCACCCAATAAACCCTTTTTCTTGACCGATCATTTAAAATTATGATTTTCCTTCACATTTATGAAAAATAACATTCTTATAACAATAAGACGGATAATACAACTCATTGCATAATTCTAGTTTAACAAATAGTAAAAATTTATTCTCTAATTCAAATTTGTAACAGGTCATGTACAATTTTCAGGTTATAATTATATAAGATTAGTCGGTTTAAACGTGCTTCTTTATTGTGTCTGCAAAATCATGCCAAACCCAGAAAATAAAAAAGAGTAATTTTTTTAAAAAAGAAGATAAAATTAGGATATATTAAAGGGAAATGCCTAAAACAAAGGAAAAAATGACACCAAGACTAAACCAGAGGAGAACAAAGGTATTTAGTTCCATTTAAAGCATCAAAGCATTGTCAACAGTATCTCGCTGCTATTCTAAAAAGTAATACATGGAGCAATAGGATAATGAAGATTGGATTGTTATTGCTTTGTTTTAGGAGATACAATTTCAGGCAGATTGGAAAATACACATCGTTGTCAAAGAATTTGTGCTTGTTATTATGTGCCGTAATAGCACTAGAGCGACAACAAAAAAATTCACGAGAAAGATCATGGACTAGACTCAACCAGACCTCTCTGCTTGAAGACTTCAAACATTGCAGTGCCAATCTTTGCAGGTGATTCGACCACAGTAACTCCAGCTTCTCTTAAAATTTTGATTTTGTCTTGAGCCGTGCCCTTCCCTCCAGATACAATTGCTGCACATCCCACAGGTGAACCAAGTGTCAATCTAAAATAAAGAGAAGATGATACAGCACAGAAACCTTTCTCATGAAAGATTAATTCGTGTTGAAGAAGAATTGAGTGGGATTGCAAAGCTATAACATCAAATTTTAATTTATGAACTAGACACAATGTCATTTAGCTTTCAAACATGATATAAAAAGATGAAGCTCAAATTTTTTTATTTCCATAACATGCAGCATCTCATTTGAAATTACCTTAGTTTGTAACAGCGATATAATACTAGAGCTTCTCATTTCCATTGAGATTAAAAGTTTCATTACCGCCAGGAAAGGCAACTCAAGCAGAATGTGAATAATATTTCTAATTCACGGCTTGAGAAAACCATTGATAAACAGTTGATTGATACGAACCACAACTTGGAGGTTATTTGTAGGCATGCAGAAAGGTGTCATTATCTGGAGCCTAATGAAGATATGAATGTCTTAGAAATATATAACTTCAGACACAGAACAACTAATGGGAAAAAATAACGCACCAAGCATTCACGCATCCCTTTTCAACATAGAAATTTGCTCGAAACAATTTGTAGCCATCTCTCTCTCACTGTGCCAATTCAAACTTCACACTTTCCAAGTTTTCCTAACAGTATTTGATCAAGAGGTGAAAGCAGGGGTTGTGCATAATTCCATACTAGGAGCAGTCTACCAGAGAAGATTCTGATTTTACAAAGCAAATTTTCCAGCTTGATCCTAGTTACAATGCTAGAGGGATAATATCTGGGGAACACACTCAACCCCGAGTTTGACGCTGAAGTAACCACGGTCATCTTTAGTTACTTTGACCAGAGAATTTGAGCATCATCGCAACGTCCTTGTTTTTTGTGTCATAATGCAAAATTTCAATTACTCTAGATGAAAACAAGTTTTCTTTTGATGTATGTGAGAAAACAATATACTTAGGCAGCTATAAATTACAATCTCTAACACTGATTGCAGTGTATAAAGAAGGGCACTAAATAGCTGCACAATAAATGGTTATGCCAAAATATTCTTTACTTTTCCTGGTCCTTTTTTTGAAGTGCCAATATAGGGAAACAGATAAGAAGGCAAAACAAAAGAATGTCATTAAGATAATGAAACACGAAAAAATGACAAGCTTTCATCATTCTATACAGCTAAAATAAAATCAATTAAATTAAACTCTGTGCAAAAAAAAAATAATAAACAAGGAAAATCAAATCCCATTAACATGAAGGTAAGATGACCAAAGAATCACGACCATGAGAACATAAATAATTGGAACTCATAGATACATTACCTCCAGCATGACCCATTCTTCTACCAGGTGGAGCAGTAAGTCCAGCAATAAAAGCAACAACAGGCTTTTCAGACCCACTTTCCTGTATCATTCAACAAATAGGAACAAGTTAATCTGAAGTTAAAAATTAATAGTAAGCACGGTATTACTTCACAAGTAATCAAGGTACAAAACCTCTTCACAATTAAGATATTGTACACTTGAAACAAATACTCAGCAAAAGCCCAAAAGTAATGCATTATTCATATCTAATTACAAACTGCAGTCTTTAAAATGTATAATTGGTGAATGTCAGGACTCAGGAGAAACATCCTAATCTTTAGACGCCAGAGTGTAACATTTGATGGATAAAGGTCTTTTCTCTGTCTTTCTTTTTCTTTCTTCTGAACCACCAAAATTACACTGAACACAAAATCAATATCAACAAAGACAAAACAGCACAGAAATCATGAATGTTAGGGAAAAATTTCTAACTCTAAGAAATAAAGGTGATTTATGAATGGCAATCAGAACAGGCATTGATTTCCTAATGACCTTCAAATTTGAGCTGCTTGACTATTCCTGTGTCCCAAGTAATCCGGAAAGATCAGTGTGGTTAGACTTCTCTTAGATGTCCCTCTTCGAACAAAATACAGAAAAATAGCACTTGTGTTTGGTTATATGTTCGAATTCAATTTTCCATCCCTCAAAATAAAATCAAATATTACCATCTCATTTCCAATCTCCTTTTACTGAAATATATATCCTCCCTACTTTTCACATTTCCCAGTAAAATCACTACTTTTAATTCAATCTTTATCAAAATCACTCTATTATACAGTTAAAATTTTAATAAAATACACTTTTTTCAAATTTTAAAATGATTGTCCATTATGATGTCGCAGAACATTTAAACAATTTGTGACATGATTTAACATCTAAAATAAGATTTTATTTTCCTACTGATTTTGTTTCTCCAAAATCATTATCTGGAAGTGTTCCATGGAATGAGCCAAAAACCAAACAAACCCAATACCTCTTCAAGAGTGTCAAGCTTAAGACGTAAGTGATCTGTATGACCAATTTGCAACGAAAAAGTTATCAAAATGAACCATCAAGTTGTCATCTGCAACAATGATTAGCATTTGCTCACTAGACAAGAAATCCACTGTTTGTGCAGAAGATTGAAAAAGGGTTGACCACAGAAAGAGTTTTCAATGCTCCTTTCACTCTCGCAAATCTAGTTACCTTTTCTGTCCATCTTGATACCATGTAACTTGTTCAACTCAATTGTAACATCATTAACCATTTTCCAAAATATTTAACCCAAACCCATAGCATTTGGCATTTATTAATCAAATCCACTCCATGTTTCGGTAAAATCGCATTCTGCAATTCAACTCAAAATTAGATTTGCCTCACCACTAATCAACATACAAAATAGCACACCGAAGATTACTACTCCGACTAAAAACCAACTACTTTGAAGCACTATTACCTTATAGAAAGGCATATGATGATTCCACCTGGAAAAGAACAGCGTTTACCTCAACACTCCACTTATCCTATCAAGAATCTAGCATTATCTATATGCAGGATAACGATGATGAGAAACTCTTGAAGGTGCAACCTCAAGAAAGCTTTTTTCTTGAGAGTTACTAGTTATGCAACCTAAAGGTAGCTTATCTTCGTATCACAGTAAAAAATTCGACAAGACAGTGGAGATTGGGCAACTAAGGTTGATTATGGACATAGTTACAGGACAAATATCAACAATTTTTTTTTTTTTTATAGAAAACTAATTTTATTATAATACTTGGACAGTACAAATATCAACAAATTTTAGTGCAAGAATTAGAAATAAAGTAAATGATGTAAAAGAGGATTTTACATCCTGAAAAATGTGAGAGAACAAAAGATTCAGGTTTACTGGGGACAATCAATGGTGCGGTACCATGGGTTTGAGAAACAATATATTCCCGCTGACTGTAAAAGGTGTCAAGAGTCAACATACACTTCTCTGAAAAACGCAAAAAGAATTGTTTAAATGGACGAAGTGGCAGAAACACACAAGGACGGTAACCACCAAACACCATTTATTCATGAAAAAACTTCAGACGCTTTATGGGAGTAGGAGTATATGACTCAATATTTGTATCCCGAGTACAAAGTAAAGGCAATAAAAATTACAAAGAGTCTGTGAATAAATCCAGGAGGATTACAAATTTTATAACGACGCTTTTCAAGGTGCATACCAAAATAATACAAGTAACACCAAATTTCATGACACGTCCAATTGGGACATGTCACCGGCTATTCTTTTAATGTGATCATACAGTTTTAAAGCTTGGTCCTAACCTTTATAAGTGCCGCAGCATCCTCCTCCGCTGTGCCACCAATCTCACCAATAAGGACAATTCCTGAAATGTGAAGAAAGGTAAATTAAGCAACAATAACTCAATTTCCAACAATTCCAATGTAACCAAAAAAGCCAACGAAAAGTGGAACTGCATAAAGACACTTGTATAAAAAAAAAGAGTAAGTGAAAGATGGGAATAAGAACACAAACCACCAATTTTTAATTACCCACTATAGTAGTTTCCGAAACAGAATATCAGATTGATTGCTATTTCTTTGGCAGTAACTAATTGACTTGGCAGAAGTTATTACGACAACATATATAGTAGTAAAACAAGTTAAGAACCAAAGCTGTGAATTTTCATAACAAAAGAGACCGCCTTCTTGAAAAATTTCTTATTTCTAATCACTATATTCTAAGTTCAAAGAGAACATGTTTACCGAGGAGCGTAGCCATATAATAAGTGTTGGGTATGCCATATTTATAGAGTGGTAGCTGTCCTAGCCGTCCCCGTAACATGAAGCTTTTTTATGAGGTTTTTGTTTTCTAAAATGTCTAAAGTCGAGCACCTAAACTCTCAAGTTCAACACATTATATTTCTATGCAGAAAAAGCAAGAGTCTAAGGCAAGAAATTCACCTTCAAATGAAAGAAAAATATCTCAAATGCATGGATCACAAAATTGCCAATTTTTGTATTTGGAGATGTTATTCATGGAATATATAATAGGTTATAGGTCTGATTCAACAGTTAACAGACCCTGAAAACAAGGGATGGCACATCAAGTCGAATGTCTTGTTACCTTTTACAACCACACAAAGATGAGTTGTGAAGAAGGGAATGCATTTTTCGTTAGGTGCGAAGTCATAAAAGAGTCAGGCAACAGTTTAAAAAACAAGGCTCCAACTGTTGCATACCAGAGCCTAGGAGCACAGGTGCTTAGCCAACTGGCATTCAAGATAATAGTCACTCCTGATTTATCATTGGACCCATTTATTATGAGGAATCATAGATTCAATTAGTTGGGTTTCCATCTAATCTATCATGTCATGCAATAACAAAGAAAATTGCACTAGAGCATCTCTTTATTTGAAAAAACAATCTCCACTATTCCTTGCATAGCAGTAATTCTTTTCCACATTGTGTTTGCTTTCTCCCTTGCACAAAGACAGTGTTCTAAAAAGCGGTAGGTCATAGGTGGTCGCCTCTAGATGGCGCCTACACGGTTTTTCTTATTTACCTAAATATATAATTCTTCATGTTTATCTTCATGTTTGTCCAATAATTCCTCTATATGAGATTCAAACTCAAAATCAATTACATATTTATCTTCTTTATTAGATACAAATTGACTGAAAAATATAACGAACAATTTTTTAAAAAAATTCTATATATTACATCAGGCAGCCTAGGCGACCGATTTTTTTAACAATATCCAGAGACATTGCCTGGCCGCCCAACGCCTAGACGCCACCTAAGCGGTCTTAGACAGAGCCTTTTAGAATACTGCACAAAAGAGACATACCTAATTGTTCACGATGAGAAAAAACTATTCCTCATCAAATAGTAGGAAATGGTCAAGGAAATAAAAAAAAGAAAATACAAAGTGAACAAGATGCTTTTCCTTACTTGATTCCTAATTTCCTATGGATAATCACAGTTACTGGCAACTAATTCTCACCCAACAACTCTTAACTAAGAACCTTCTACACAAGTTCATCAGGAGAGACGGATGTAGGGATCTTAGTTTTTAAAATCAATTAAATACTTATTGCAGATGAAGAATCACAACCAAAATCTAACAACATACTCATACTTATTGTAGCAAAAACCACAAGGATAGCATCTCATAATCAAGTAAAAAGCCATCTAAAAAGAGAGGAAGTCGCAAATAAGAAAGAAACCTGGTCATAAATTACCTTCTGTTTGTGGATCCACAAGAAACTTCTCTATGCAATCAACAAAATTTGTTCCATTGAAAGGATCCCCACCAATTCCCACACACGTTGACTGCCCGAGCCCAACAGCAGTTGTTTGGAAAACCTAGAAAATATGCATTTAAGAAAGTAATCCACGTTATTTCAAGCAGTAACTAAAAATTAAAATAAATTGTATACATAAACAAAAAGAAATAGGGGTAGGCCAGAAAAATGAATAAGAACGAGATTTCAATAAATAAGTAGTACCCAGAAAAATGAATCTCACCGCTTCATAAGTCAATGTACCGGAACGTGAAACAATTCCAATTCGTCCTGGTTTGTGAATGTAACCAGGCATAATTCCAATTTTGCACTCCCCAGGCTTGATAATGCCAGGACAATTTGGACCAATTAGCCTAGTTTTTGATTGCTTATTAAGAGCAGCCTTCACACGAACCTGTAATGGAGAAAAACAAAACCTTCAAAGAACAAGAAAATCAACACTGATATATCAGCTAAGAAAATCAGGTCGAAAGATTGTCCATGAGTCGCATGCACTAGACTTGATCGATAACATAGATAGCATAACCATGGCACACAAAAACTTAAATAGTAAGTAAATCTTAAAAGAATGCTTCAGGCTATCAAGTTCTTAGAACACCAACTTTGAACCATGTAATGGGTATGTTTTATTCATTCATCATTGACAAAAGATGCACTTGCAACGGTTTCATTTCAGCAAAAAACTTATCAAACCTCTCCTTTTTGCCACATCAAACCACAGCAGCAATCAGCACTGAGTTGGCCAAATACATTATGCAAGCCAATATTTATGCTCCAATATTTCCTAGTCAAACCAGTTTTCCTCAAGGTAGTTTTGAGAGCCAGGTGTTTCTCGACAGATAAAATACGAAATCGACACATGTCAATATCTCATTTCAAGGGCACTCACAATATCACTATAAAGAACAGTTTGTTCAGACAATAAAATTGAAACAGCTAATAGTCTCATGGAATACTAAGATTCCAGCACAAACTGTTTCCAGGAATTATATATGGTAAGAGGAACTCAATTCAAACAAATCTCATTCCTAGTCAAACCAGTTTTCCTCAAGGTAGTTTTGAGAGCCAGGTGTTTCTCGACAGATAAAATACGAAATCGACACATGTCAATATCTCATTTCAAGGGCACTCACAATATCACTATAAAGAACAGTTTATTCAGACAATAAAATTGAAACAGCTAATAGTCTCATGGAATACTAAGATTCCAGCACAAACTCTTTCCAGGAATTATATATGGTAAGAGGAACTCAATTCAAACAAATCCCATTCCTTGAGAGTAACAGTCTATAAACATGCCACAAATTGTTCAAGTAAGACAGAGGCCCATTGCCATCAAAGTTATGAACATTCAAGACACCAAACTTTTTATATGGTATATTAACTAAAAAATTTATGTCTGGACAGAAAAGATCACATAGGATGTTCATCTTATGTAATTATATAGCTAATGGGGTGTCCTTATATTTCCTTTAAAATGATTAGCGAAAAAAATTCAAGCTCGCGTAACAAAAAGATCAATAGCCTGTAAATCACTATCATGGCATTAATTCTAATTTGTACGACGCATAAAAGATCCATTACAGGTAAACCTGAATACCGGGAAATGGTTCGAGAATTGAACAATTTTTTTTATGTATTTATGGGAAATGGTTCAAGAATTGTACAATTTTTATATATTTATCGAAAATGAAATATGAGAGTGCGCCAAACAAATGCCATTACCATGTCATGCTGTGGTATTCCCTCCGTTATGCAAACAACCAAATCTAGTTCAGCCTCCAAACCCTCCATAATAGCTTTAGCAGCAAAAGGTGGAGGGACATAAATGACTGATGCATTAGCCCGTGTTTCAGCTTTTGCTTCTGCTACAGAGTTGAAAACAGGAAGCCCCAAGTGCTCTGTTCCACCCTTTTTAGGAGTAACACCTCCAACCTATGTGCAAAAAAAATCAATCCATGAGAATAATGAAGCGATACTAGTTTATGTATGCATACTTCTCGTCCCATATCAACAGGAAAACAAATATATTTTATTATTCGCGGGGAATGTCGAGTATTCATCATGGACTTAAATAGTCTATATTCTAATAAAATACATACAAGCAGAAACGTGAAAAACCATTGGTGCAACCAAGTTACTGAAAAAGATAAATAATTATCCAATCAATCTAGTTTAATAATTGAATTTTCACTGTACTATTCTTCATTATTGCAATAGTCACATTCAAGTTTCCATTTGAAATCTCAGTTGAACTCCCAAAAGCCAATCAATTCCATGAACATATAAAACAGGAAAAGTAAGGTATGAGTTATACGAAACATTAAAATCCAATGGCAAAAGTTTAACAGAGTAAATTCATCAGAGTCGAATATAATTTGCGAAAATATATTAAGAGTTAAGATGAACGAAATTACGATAGTAGTGTGGTTTTTATGTGTGTGATGCATATGGATGTAATTCAAGCTCCACCCCAGACCATTCACCGCTGGTTCAGAGCATAAATATACACAAAATACAAAGGTTTATCCTATTATAACTTCTAGTTCTTATATGTTTTATTCGTTCAGCATCTTTTCCATCAAAAGTAAACAATATTTTTTCATATTCATGACATACTTTAATTTTCTATCCCAAGTTTATCAAGTTGATCCCGGTGGAAGTAAAGTTCACGAGCCCCCAGAGACCAAGGCACCAACAATTTACACACATGTGATTCTCAGCATCTAAACCCATGGCATTTCACATTTCTCGAAGGATCCACAAACGCCAATGCATCAGGCAGAAACTTTGCAGAGGAAAGTTTACAAAAAAAAAAAAAAGAAGAAGAAAAGAAAATGCATAAAAAATCAAAGCGAAGCACAGCTAATGGAGTCGAGAGCATGAGTACCATCTTGGTTCCGTATTCGATCGCCTGTTCGGTGTGGAAGGTTCCATTCTTTCCGGTGATCCCTTGGCAAATGACGCGGGTGTTCTTATCCACGAAGACGGCGGGCGGAGGCGGCGGCGATCCAAAATTTCGGTGTTGCTGCTGCTTAGGGCAAAGCGCCCGCGACGAGATATTGCCGATCAGTCTCTTGGCGGCCTGGCGGGACATGGTGGCAGCTGTCTTTGTGGTCGATTTGTATAATTCTAGGTTTCACTTCAAATTTCAATTCTTTGGGCAACGACAGAGAAGGAGAGGGTTCTTGTAAATATTGGCTGCTAAAATAATTATAAACTTTGGTCTTTGTATTTTTTTTTACAAAATATTAAATTTATATATTCTGTAATCATCTTCATAAATAATTCACTTTTTTTCTCTAATTTATTTGAATACAATCGGGTCAACAATCAAAAACAAATCTCAATATCCGTTAGTGCAATGTTGTTTTTTGAAAAATCTTCAATCAAAATACGAAAATATGCATGATGAATTAAATGAATATTTCAAATGAGTTGTTTTTCGTTTTAGTTGAATAATAAATATAAAGTTGTTTGCACAATATTTGGTATTGCGGGTGTGTCAGGTGCGAAAATGCACCANGTGCCAGGTGCGAAAATGCACCGATTTGTGTAAAAATGATAAAAATTTAACTTCTAAAAACAAACGAAAGTGAATTCTAAATTTGATCGTCGGTTCTAATCTCCTAAAACAACTATAACGCCAAAATGAAGAAAACTATTGGAATTTGAGGAATAAACGCCTGACATTGTTTATATTTTCAATAAACCGTAGGAATTTACAAGACATTAACATATAAATATAAAGTTGTTGAAATCTAAAAACGAGAGAATGTTAGAAATCTTAAAATCTATCGCTTGAAGATTGAATTTTTGCAGAGAGTATTTTTGCAAGTTTTCGCTGTGTAGAGCTGTGTTGTGTGTCCAGAGATGTTTGTCGATGTCTTTTTCTTCCTCACGTTGTGCCGTTTCTCTCCACTCTCCCATGAGCCCATGATCTTTCCCACTACTTTCTCACGATCTCCATCTATCTTCTCACGTTCTTCTCCCTTTTGGCGCTCTGTGACCAGTTTTGAATCGATAGAAATCAATCTGCCACACTTAACGGGCCTATATAATTTAATTGGGCTTTCATAATTAATTATTTTTAGCCCATACAAAAGTTATAAAATTGGTTATATCTGTCGATAAACTCATAAAATAATCATACAAATTGTGGTACACTTTTTTGTTCATAGAGAATTCAATAGCTCTTCTAATTTACTTTGGCTAGATGGAAATATTCTATCTTGACTTTTTTGTATTGTAACTCGGGATTTTTCGATTTGATTTTATGAATTTTTAACTTTCAAAAACAAAGAGTTTTGATTTTTGGAATCAATTTTAATGAAAATTAATTTTATTTTACTTTATTTAGTTCATATAAAAATACCTCAGCTTCCAATAACACCACCACTCAGTTGAAGACCTCCTCTAGGGCTGCTCGATCAATCATCCTCGAAACGCGGAGCCCTCCGCTCTCCTCCGGCAACAGGTTTGCTGATTCCTTCTTCTGTGTTAGGAATTTTTTCCCACGAGTTATTTTGTGTTCGAATCAATGAGTTGCTTTGTTGTTCTCGTTACGAAAGCGTAAAGTATATATTGTAAGAAAAAAGTGAAAGTGAAGATGCAAAGTTGCAACGATTGCAGGAATTTTTCCAAATAATTTACTGAAGACAAAATCTCATGAATAGTTTCTATTGGTTAATTCTTTGATTTTCTATTTCTTTTGAAATCGTAGAAAATTTGGAGTAGAAGCAACGGAAGAATCGTGATGTCAAGGTTTCATGTTGGCGGAAAAGTGGTGGATACTGTTGATTTGCTGCGAAGAAGGCATTGGGCGTGGCGATTGGATTTGTGGCCATTTGCAGTTCTTTATGGCGTGTGGCCTTTAGCTGTGGTCCCAAGCTTGGATTTTGGGGATGCTTCGATAGTTTTGGGCTGCATTGGAGCATTTCATATTCTTGTATTCTTGTTCACGGTTTGGTCCGTGGATTTCAAATGCTTTGTTCAGTACTCTAAGGTACGTTTTGTGCGCTCCAACATATTTTTGCTTGGTCCACTGACATTCTCCCTGTTTCAGCTCTCTTTTAAATTGTCCATGTCGCTAGATTTCGTTTCATCCATTGGAGAAAAGTGGTTGAGAGTTGGCAAGTACTTTCTCTGGGATATGTAAATTGTTTCTTATGGTTGTTTTTCTTAAAAGCTTTTATTCGCTGTACATATGGTTGATTGGAATTGTTTGGATTGGCACGGAGTTCTTCAGAGGGTGGAATTGTGAGGCAAAGGTCAGATAATGAAAAAGAAGCTTTTAGTTGTGCTAGCTGACGTGCTAGTGTTTAATTACTTGGTTAGGTTTATAGTATTACCATATTTATGGTATATTCCAATGTTCAAAATATCTACAAGCGGGGATCTTTCCATTTTTAGTTGTGAATCTGAAAGCAGAAAGTTCTACAAAATTCGAATGTGGTTCCTAATTGGGGGGGAGTTCTGGTGGTTACTGATAAGACTCAGCTGTATATATATAAACTGCTTGAATCTCAAATTTATATAATTTTAAAGTATATGAATAAACTTTTGGTTACATTGTTTTGTTTAGTTATATTTGCATTCGGTTGGGCAAGAGATTAATATTAGGTATTTAATCCTCACCTACAATTAGAAAGGTGCAGATGATCTGCTTAATTTCATGTTCTAAAGGACGAATAAATTTCAAAAGTGAGGTCCAGAAAATTGGCCGGTCTTCAGGTAATTCTTGTAAAACTCACATGCTGCAACAATTTAGATATAAATTAACATACATGTTCCCAATCTATTTGGTGTTTGGAAATTTTCCTAGATTAGTTTATAAGGTAGTGCATACCATTTCTGATGCCAGATGACTGCATTGTACAAATTCGTTAATTTGCCAATGTTTCTGTAATTTTTCTAACACACATTCTTAATTGTTTCCGGTTAAATGACTTTGAACTTCAGTTTATTTGGTAACTTGCTTCATAGAATTGCATATCAAAAATGGGATTCCAAAGGCCTTAGTTTGGATAATATGTTTCATAAACATCTATACTATAACGTGCATCTCCATTTTCTGTCATATTGACTTGTATAGTACTGTTGGTCGAAGCTGTTTTATCGTGCTTTAACTTAATGACTCAATATGTTTGAATAGTAGGTTTTATGACTGCTTCTATGGCAGGTTAAGGACATTCATCATGCCGATGCTTGCAAAATTACTCCAGCTAAATTTTCTGGCTCCAAAGAAGTGGTGACCCTTCATTGTCAGAAGGTTGGACTACTCTCCTCGCTTTCGCAACAACTGTTTTGAATGCTCTTGCAGGACTGGAAGCCATTTTTTATTTTAATTTTTTTTCACCATGTTGCTCCTTATTACCTAGGCTCTCAATAGATAGTATTTGATAATTCTCAAGCTATACTTTCTATATACCAGATCAGTTACACCATATTAATTGGCTTTGTTATAACTCATGTTTTTCTCACCTTACTTTGTAAAAGGCCTCTATATTAAACAAATGTGTACTTAAATGAGCTGGCAGCAAGTTTCAATATATGCTAACATAGAAGATTCAATATATGCTAATATGTCTGCATGCAAATAAAATGTTATGGACGCATGTGCGTGGAAAATGAAGGCACTTGCAATTTCTCTTCTCTGGCTTTCTAAACTTGACTTTACTCTGATTAAAGTTAGATATTTTGTATTAAGAATCATTCGTTCAATCATATAATTTAAATTTTTTGTGTTTTCTTTTGTTGGGAAAATTTTTGAATGATAAAATTAGAGCCTACAGTTTTTGAGTGCTTGTAAGCGGTGACAATTCTGTTTATTAAATTCTTTAATTGATTATAAAACTGTGAATGGTTATTGTAATGCGTAATTATCTTTCCTTTTTCTGTAACATTCAAAAAGAACCAATTGATGTGTCCACGAGAAGGGATCGTGCTGTAACAATAAGTATGACAATACACACTGACACATGATAGGTGTTAAATTGACTCTATGCATACATTGCAGGGCATGGCTATGTTAGAACATACAATAAGTATCTTCAGTCACATCATTTGTTCTCTCTCTCATCATCATCATCATCGTTATACTGCAATTTACCCTCTAAAAAATCACCACTTCAAACTTGTCATCAAATGGGTGTCGTGTTCATTGGTTTGTTTGTTCAACTTGAATAGTGATATTTCTTTAGTAGCTACCTTCTATAGAAAATCAGCAGTCATGCAAAAGTTTTATCGTCCTTTCCACCTAAATCTAATCAATAATTTATGTTCTTTAGATGGCAGCTTCTTCTGCATCCGTTGATATCGAAGAGATCTACTTTGACTTTAGGAAGCAGCGGTTTATTTACTCAAATGAGAAAAATACTTTTTCTAAACTTCCCTATCCTTCCAAGGAAACAATGGGGTATTATCTCAAAAATACTGGCTATGGAACTGAAGCTAAAGTTTTGGCCGCCACCGAGAAATGGGGAAGGAATGTGTAAGTTGCTTCCATTTATGTTCAATCAAGTTTGACTTGTTTTTTTGCTGTGAGAAGTCATGATGTCAAAATTTAATTTGGAATTTCCTCTTTTGCTTCAATTCAATATGCTGAAATTTTACAGAAATTTGAAAGAACTGTGTGCATGATGTTTCTAATTTTAGATTATAGTAGTTTCTCGTGCCACCATTCATGAGGTTATAGATGGCGTCTCACAGTGCATATAATCATCTGATATGGATATCACGACAATGTCTAAAATTTACTGGGGACATTGCACATCATGTTAATTTATTAATATGGTGTTATTACTTTGTAATATATTTGACAGTGGCTTCTTGAGCTGGGATAGGAATCACATGCATATCATTTATATTCGTTCTGTTTTAAAATATACACTGAATGCAGATTCGAATATCCTCAACCCACTTTCCAGAAATTGATGAAGGAGCAATGCATGGAGCCATTTTTTGTATTTCAGGTTTGTTATTATTTTAAAATTTTAATTCGACATGTTCTAAATGGCGGTCGAGCGTCTAGGCGGCCCTCGACCGCCTTGTCTTTGTCTAAGGCGGTCTCTATTGGAGGTCTGAGGCTATCTGGCCGGCGAGCAAGTGACGGAGGCGGGCGAGCAGGCGGCTGAGGAGGTCAATGATTTTAAAATCCTAGTCAACTGTCAAAGTCAAATAATTTTAAAAACCTGTCAAAGTCAATCAATTTAAAAACCCTAGATATAAAAACATATGTCAGTCTCTTTTGTATTTACTTTTGGTTTCAAGTGTCCATCATCATCAGCCACCACCTGCCTCAAACCGCCTCTAGCAGCCGCCGTCATCAGTCACCACATTAATTTTGTTTTTAGTTTGCATTTATAAATTTATTTGCACTTTGTCTAGATTGTATTATATTCTATGAAACTTTTTTATGCATAAACATTATTTAATTACATATATTTCATAAAAAAGTATGATTATCTATAATTACATTGCATGATTATATATAATTACCTATAAAAAATTGCTAAAAAATTCAACCGCCGCCGCTACCGCCTCTCGCCATTACAACATTGATTCGATATGATACAATCTTGATTCCTCTTGTTCTTTTGAGTTGTGCAATACTTCTTTTTGAATTTTAATGTAACCACTACTACTTACTGAGTGCTTTTCTAATATATGGCATCATTAATTGCATTTTTAGGTTTTCTGCGTGGGTCTATGGTGTTTAGATGAATATTGGTACTACAGTTTGTTCACTCTCTTCATGCTGTTTATGTTTGAGTCAACAATGGCAAAAAGCCGTTTGAAGACCCTGACTGAGCTTAGACGAGTGAAAGTGGATACTCAGATTTTGATGGTTTATCGGTGTGGGAAGTACGTCACTCAAATAAAAAAAATATTTGCTCCTTCGTTATTTTACTAAGCATTATGTAAATGCTGGAATCTCCTTTACTTTTGATAATTAGGTGGGTTAAACTCTCTGGGACAGAACTGCTACCTGGGGATGTTGTGTCTATTGGGCGCTCAACTGGTACGAATGGAGAAGACAAGTCGGTACCTGCAGACATGCTAATTTTAGCTGGAAGTGCTATTGTAAATGAAGCTATTCTAACTGGGGAGTCTACTCCCCAATGGAAGGTGAGGACGTGAGGTTTTATTAGTCTCTTTGATCTTTTTCGTTTTTTTTATTTCTTAATATTCCTAAAAATATGTAATTATCCACAGCACTTGTAATATGATAATTATTTCTGAGTATTTTGCAATGGGGCCGTAGGAGTTGGTGGAATTTAAAAGTAATAAGCGGGACTATTGCCCACGTGAAAATTGTTTGGATGGAACTAAGAATTTTTTAAAATTCTGCTCTTGTTCTCAAGAGTGGCAGCTATGTGGTTGGGCGAGAGTTTGGAGCCAGCAATGATCATCTAGTATTAAATTTACATAGATTGTCCTTGTTTAGCTTTTACATTCTTTATTCACTTCTTAATTGTTCATATTAATGAACCAACGTATATACTTTTCAGGTTTCGGTAATGGGTAGAGGAATGAATGAGAAACTATCAGCTAGACGAGATAAAGCACATGTTCTTTTTGGCGGCACAAAAATATTACAGCATACAGCAGACAAGGTTCCCACCCGCAAAGAAACCCCCAATCCCCTAAAAATAAAAAAGAAAAAAAATTTGAAATACTGCTTGGCTTGCTGTTAACATTCCAGGTGCCTAAATCTTTACAATTGGCTCTTTCTTTTTGTCTTCTTGGGACAGACATTTCATTTGAAAGCCCCTGATGGTGGCTGCTTGGCAGTTGTTCTCAGAACTGGATTTGAAACAAGTCAAGGGAAGCTAATGCGCACGATATTATTTTCTACTGAGAGGGTAAGGATTTGAAATTTCATTGGTGCTCTCTGAATGTCTTGAGCTGATCTATTATTTGTACATGCTTTATGTTTTATAATTTTATGCTGTAGGTTACAGCAAATAGCTGGGAAAGCGGGTTCTTTATCTTGTTCTTAGTGGTATTTGCTTTGATAGCTGCTGGATATGTTCTTAAGAAGGTACAACAGATTTCTATAGAGACCCTGTTCTACCAGATTATTATATCTGGACATATTATAATTGAGATTATTGCTCTGGTTGGATGATCAAATGGAGCTCGTGTATAGGGGCTTGAGGATCCAACAAGGAGTAGATACAAGCTTCTTCTGAGTTGTTCATTAATTATTACTTCTGTGATCCCACCTGAACTGCCTATGGAGCTTTCAATTGCTGTTAATACTTCATTAATTGCACTAGCACGACTTGGGATATACTGCACAGAACCGTTTAGAATCCCATTTGCTGGAAAGGTGATATTTTAATCTTCGATCTTGTTTGATATACATTGTTAAATTCCTTTTCACGAAGATGGTGTATTTTGAAGTGATTCTTTTAATTGTCTGATTGAACTAATAAACTGAATGCTGGTGTTTTTGTTAGTAACTCTCTTGATGTTTGTGTTTAATTTTCTTGTGGATAGA
The DNA here is from genome assembly GCF_012295235.1 of Primulina huaijiensis. Taxonomy (NCBI): domain Eukaryota; kingdom Viridiplantae; phylum Streptophyta; class Magnoliopsida; order Lamiales; family Gesneriaceae; genus Primulina; species Primulina huaijiensis. The sequence goes on from NC_133313.1 coordinate 378,967, forward strand.
ATATTCCATTTGCTTTTCTATATTGTTAGTCTTCAGCACAGTTTGTTGTTCCCTTCTGCAGGTTGATATGTGCTGTTTTGACAAGACTGGGACGCTAACATCTGATGACATGGTTAGGCAGCTCAAGGTCTAATGCACCTACTTGTTGTTTGATCCCTATCCTTTTAAATAATTTTTTTATCTCCAGGAGTTTTCAGGAGTTGGTGGTTTGATAGACAGTGAAGACTTAATAACTGAAATGTCTAAAGTGTCTGATCGCACTCTGGAACTACTTGCTTCTTGCCATGCTTTGGTATTTGTGGACAATAAACTGGTATAATACCGTGTCTTGCTACTTTACTACCTTGTGATGTTTTGATTGATATGATCATTATTGATTTATATATTATTGGGTTAGTGTAATTTGCATAATTTGCCCTATAGTTAAATCTTCAGTGTAAAGATATTCATAACTTTTGTTAAAAATATTGACAACTTTAATTATTTTCTGCGGATGTATGGAGAGGGAGGGCAATAAAAGATTCGAGTGGAAGAAAATAGGGGTAGAAATTCCAGACAAGAGAGATTTTTCAGCTATTACCATTTATGTTTAAATGGATAGAAAATGTTCCATTGAGTTAGTTTTTCAAACCCTCCCCACCCATGCTCACAAGAGTACAGGAAAAATATGGTGTCCCTCTTTGAGAGGGGCTTCAAATGAGTCAATTAATAATCATCACTTATTTTGCAAGAAAGTAAAGTGTTTCATAAGGGACAAACAAAGGGAAAAATCTGATAGAACTTGGAAGAATTTGCTTTCTTGGTCTACTTGACGTTAAGCATTTGATTCTGGCCAACCAGCTTTATAATATTGGTCTGAACCCATATTACTTATCCCTGGTTAAAAGAGTTTAAGCTTGTCCTTGCCATCTTGCTGAACCCTGTATCGTATGGTGACATTTTTATCCACAATTGGATGTAGGTTGGTGATCCTCTTGAGAAGGCAGCACTGAAAGGAATTGAGTGGACCTACAAATCAGATGAAAAGGCCACTCCAAAAAAGTAAGCTAAGTTGTTTTAATTGATAATTGATTTTCCAAAAAAAAATTACTAGTAATAAATTTTTGGGGCAGATAGCATCTAGCAGCACCTATGTGAAAATCTAAAGAATACAACCACTTATATGAAATTAATCGTCTTTTAAAACCTCGCTATTTTAAAATCAGGCGTAAAATCCCCAGCAAATGAGGTAAATGTGCTATTTTTTTCAAACACATGGCTATAAAAGACCTTTAATTTAGTGGAAGGGATTTTATGCTTTTCCGATATTACACGAGGGTGGTAGTTGGAATTTGCCAATTTTTTTTTTCAATTCTTCTGTATATTCATTATCCTTTGTGATTTTTATGTGTATTTTTCAAGATTGCAAATTATCAGATATACCTTGGCTCTCCACGAGTAGACATCAAGTTTGGATTTTCTTTGTTAAGTGGGTGAGATCTAAGTGTGTATTAGTGGAAGCTGTCATCTTATTGCACCAAATTGATTTGAACCTAGTATTTGGAAAAAACTTGAGCACTGTGTTTAGATAGATAGGAGAATCATTCCTGATGTCTTTCATGGCGTTGAAATTATATTAATGTTACTGGAACTTGTGCTTCAAATTTTTGTTATAAAATATGCTTTTCTGTGATATAGTGATATGTGAAAAACATTCTCTTTACAGTATCTGTATTCTACGTGGGTGAGTGTTGAAATTTCTTTGCTTTTCAGTGGTCGTGAAATGAGACGCTTCTTTGGATTGAATGGGAATAATTAAGATACCAAGGGTTGGCTGGATGGTTGTTACCTCGTAGGATGTGAACTTATATCAGATGTCATTATTATCGTTGATTAAGTAGCTCACGGTTTGTGAAAGTTCTTGCTTTTGGTTTAATGATGGAAATTCAGATATTCCCTACTTCTAAGTTCTTCTTTGTCAATCAAAAAGGTCTTTTGATTTACTGTGTAAAATTTGCTCTTGATAAATGTTTCATATATGGGGAATGGATATATGTTGCATGTGTATGTTTCCTATGATTATAAAATCTGCAAAAGAATATTGCATGGACGCATTTATCTACTTTATGTAATTATCTGGTTTGAAAACATTACAGGGGAGGTGGCAATACTGTCCAGATTGTACAAAGACACCACTTTGCATCTTATCTAAAAAGAATGGCAGTTGTTGTTCGTGTTCAGGAGCAATTTGTTTCTTTTGTGAAGGTATGGTATATGTTGAAAGAGTATAATTTGGACATTATTAATCTTACAGCTTTCAGACTAACCAATAAATTTTGGAGTTGAAATTGCCTATCCCTGCATGAAATTTCATATCCATATGCATTAGGTTGAGTTTTCACTTAGGGACTCTTGCAAAACATGAAATGCTAAGGCGAAATGCTAGCATGTATAAGAGAATAGATGCTTTCCCATGTTGAAGACTTTCATCTCCATTACCAACCATCTAAACTTGGATGTGGGCCATGTAGCAACATCTAATCAATTCCAAACCAATTAGTATTTGCATATCATTTATCGTGTCCCGTTTGAATTAGAAGAAAACCATTCAAGAAAATTGTTACTACATTTAGGTTCATGAAACTGTCGAGCCTGATCTTTTCATTTTTTGTTTCTTGTATGAAACATGGCAGCTGAAACAACATTCGGGACGAATGAAGTCCTTGAGCCTGATTTTCTTTTTATTTTCTGGGACATAACTTTGAGCAGTGCTGAGGGGGTTCTGGGATTTGGTGTAATAACGGCCTTAAAACTGCTGGTGCCGTGCTTATAACCCCTCAAATCTTGTTAGAGAAGTAATCAGGTTATACACGTGTAGACCAATGTCACAAAAAAAAATTGTATCTGAGATCTTGCTGAGCGTAAAAGTTAAATAAAACTTTTCTGGTGGGAATAAAATAGCCTAGCTAGCCTTTCTGTGATATGTTTGTGTTTCCTTTCATTGCCTTTTATTCATTTGGAATAATGACTTGAAACAAGAAATGTATGAGAGAAATTCTTGATTTTTTTTACTCAAAACCCTAAATAGCGCATTAACCCTTGTACTTTTCTCTTAGATCAAGACTTTAAAATTCTATGAAATTAATGAAAAATCTTTTTTTTACTTTGATTCTGTAAACTATCTTTCAGTATACTTTATCTAAGTGAAATTCAGATTCATCCGATAATTAATTGCCATTTGATAAGGTGCTATTGTATGTGATATTACTGCAGACTACACTCCCTTTTGTTTAGCCCCCAAAAACAGTCATGGGTGACCATCATATTTTTACTTTTACCGCTGTTGGCTTGTTCGCATACTTTTTATTTTTATTTATAGAATATGTAAACTTTTCCATCCAATGACAATTTCAGGGTGCCCCTGAAACCATTCAAGAAAGACTTGTTGATGTGCCAGAATCATATGTTAAGACCTACAAGAAACACACACGACAAGGATCTCGTGTTTTGGCTTTGGCATACAAAACTCTTCCAGATATGACAGTAAGAATTCAGTTTTTGAAATAATCACTGTATTTCTGAAAATAAGATTTGTTCTTGCTTGCAAATAAATGTTTTCACGCCAATTGGGAATATCTATCTTCCTTCATGGTTTCTCCACTTCTGAATTGGGCCCTGTTTTTAGGATAAAAACTGATCGATGGTCTCCTCTTGTGTCGGAGTATTTTTGTAAAAATGAATTATGTATGAACTCTGCCCTTGTTAATAGCAGTCTTTTATGCCTATTTTTGGTGCTAGCTTTGTGATGTCGGTGCATGCTAACCAATATTTGTTGGATAGCGTGTGTCAGATGTGAAAGGGTATAATGATCGTATTGGAAATTTTTTTGTTTTGTTGATGAGTCGATAACTATGATTCAAACACCTGATAGTAGATGCATTGCAAGGATACACTACTGGTGGTTTCATTAATGTTTCTTGCAAAAGAATCTAAGTGACTGGTTGTGCCTGAACCATCGATGTTATTTATGACTGAATTAACCCTTGCATGTAAGTTAGTAAGGGTTTTTCATTAATTTAACTGAATAAATTGCTGATAAAACTACTGCTGCCTGCCTGAAAATTTGTTTTACGGAAGTTTGTGTATTCAGTTTGAAAATTACATTCAGAAATTAATTTGAGTATCAATTTACAGTTGCCAAAATATTTGAAAATTTTGATTATTTGATTCGCAAAAGCTAGGAATTGGTTCTATATTTGATATCTATATATAAGAAGGCTTCCAAATAGGGATGACAATGGGTATGGCTAGAGCAGGTACCCGACCCGAACAAACCCATTTGGGTCGGGTTTGGGTAATGTTAAATGGATATGGTTTGGGCAATGGGTGTTCTCCTTTTGTACACGGATGGGTATGGGTCGGTTAACTGGTTTTGCAATAACCTGCCCATTTTGATTTTCATTAAGGTAAATATTATTCTCTTTTGAAATTTTCTTATATATGGGATTCTATGGTTATCTATAATTAAATTTATATGAATTTTTGGATTTGCATTAAATTGTTGTCGTTAATAGTTGGTTTAAATTGTGCTATAGATGTTTTTTTGGATGGTTTTTTATTCAATCGATTGTATAAATGTACATGTTCAAAATTAAAAATATAAAAAAATATTGCGAATAACGGAACCCTACCCAAACCCGACCCATCGTCATCCCTACTTCCAAGTGCAGTTCATGTGCATTTGTCTAGTAATATAAGTGCTAAACTATAGATATTCACTCCTTTTCACACTACAGTCTTCACGTGTAAGTTGGTTGGCTGTGGTATTTTCTTATTATACGTGCTTAATATTCCCCCCACAAGATTAATTTTGGTTCTTTCTTATTTAAGTAATTGCTAAATATCATACTTGTTTGAAGGTTAGTGAAGCAAGAAGCTTGGAACGAGACATGGTAGAAAGTGATCTTACCTTCGCGGGTTTTGCGGTAATCAATTGTCATTATACTTTTTTTTTTATCCTCGCAACCATTTGCCCCAAAAGAAAACAATACTCGTTTATTTTTTATGTATAAAATTTTATAAAACTTCATTACTTTGTTCTTCACTTTTTGCGGATGTCTTTGTTTAATGTTTTTTGTTTGTCTGTGCTATGCCTACGTTGGCAAATCAGGTTTTTAATTGCCCTATCCGTGGAGATTCAGCCTCAGTGCTGTCTGAATTAAAAAGTTCTTCACATGATTTGGTGAGCCTTATTCTAACTGCAGACAAGTTATATTACAACTGTTCTTGATTTAGTTAATACTTGAACTTAAGTTTGATGATGGTGGTGAGTATGCAATTTTTCTGGGCAGCATAAGCTTTGATGAAGTTCTGCCTGATGACTGTTTTCTGGAATGTGTCGATGGGAAATTACGTCTTATGTGCTTGTCTTGTATGCCAAATCAACCACAACAAATCCATAACTTCACTTACAATTTTTTGTCATATATCAGTTTAATGGTCTCTACTTGAAATACAAATGTCAGTTAAAATTCTGCTGCAAACCATTCCAATTACTGTAAATTGTGGAGGCTCCATTTAATAACCATGTTTATCTTGGAGGCCAAGGACCCAGAAATTGCTTGTTTCCTTCTATTCAGTTGTAGTCCTATTAATTGTGGCATACTTTGGCCACCTGATTGAGGGCGAAGATTCTTACTTGGGAAGAGAAATGAAATAAGAAATAGTAAAACAAAAACATTCTATAATTGTTTGGTTTTTTGAATGATACTTGAAAATAAAAGGTCACAAGTGAGCCTGCTGAGGAATTTATTTTTCTTAAATTCTACTGGATTTAGCTGAAATAATAATATCTTCAGGTTTTGGATAACAGATTACTTTGGCCGATCTATTTCCATCCACATATACTAGAAGTTTAACAGGGACTATTCGTAGAATTATGAAAATAGCACCAATTAGAATTTGTTAATGTTTTTTTCTGGTTTATTTTTCAGGTGATGATTACTGGAGATCAAGCTTTGACAGCTTGCCATGTTGCTGGACAAGTTAATATTATCTCAAAACCAGCCCTAATTCTTGGCCGTGCAAAAAGTAATGAAGGATATGAATGGGTTTCTCCAGATGAGACGCAAATTATTGCTTACAGGCATGAATACTTTTTTTGTGAAGAATTTCAAGCTTACCTGGATCTGATTCTCTTTTTTCCCCTGTTGTGTACTAATTCCTTTTTAGCTCTGATAAACTAGCTAAATTTCCTCTCTTATTGATGCTTGTGCCTTTTGTTATGTAGTTTAATCTCGTACTTCTGACAACGCTGTGAAGTTTGCCCAGTTGCTCTTCTTTTTGTTCCACAGTTTCAATCGTTTCTTCTCTAACTCTTTTAACAGGGAGAATGAGGTTGAAGCTCTATCTGAGGCTCATGATCTTTGCATTGGTGGTGACTGCATTGAAATGCTTCAACAAACTTCTTCAATCTTGAAAGTCATTCCATACGTTAAGGTAGCTGCTCATGGCACCCACATCAAACATCTCTCTCCCCCTCCTCCTTTGTGTTTGTTTTGAACTTTGTTTCACATGCATCAGGTGTTTGCCCGGGTGGCTCCTGAGCAAAAGGAACTCATCATTACGACTTTTAGATCAGTAGGAAGGGTTACCCTGATGTGTGGTGATGGAACCAATGATGTTGGAGCTCTGAAGCAGGTATAAAATGATCAGAAGTCGTGTGAATGAATAAAACTTTGTCCGTTTATTTTCTATGATTGCTACCACTCAGCGGATCATTTCTTTCTTGAGGAAATGGTAGGCATCACCAGCAATGTCTATCATCTACAAATTTTTAATGCCAATGGCTTGAAGATAAGTTTGGCCATGTCACTGATTTCTTAACCACATGTTTTCTATCCCATGGCCAAGGGTATATCCTTGTTCGACTCTCCTATGAAGCAGACATTTTTCAGCTTCTCTCTGTTTCATAGTTTTGGAGCACAAAAAAATTCATGATGTGGATATATGATTTCAATTACTTGTGACTAGCAAGTATAAAACAAGGATAGGTTAGGAAGAGTTTTTTTTTCAGTCGGATGCAATTGTTGGCAAAGAACGAGGTGGATTGAATGGAATTAATGTTTTCACTGATATCTATACATAATTAGGTCAGAGGTAGTATTAAAAAAAATATTGGTTAAAGGTCAAACAGGAAACTTGCTCCAAGTTTCTTTCAAGAATGCCTTCTCTAACTAATCTTTCTTCCAGTTTGTAGGCGACTATCTTGATTCTCGATAAATGACTAGGAGTTTGTAGGATTATAGGGTACAATCAAATTTAGGCAGTTTTGTGTTTGTTGTTTTGGGTTGAATTAGGATTATAGGGTAACTACATAGTGATGATACTTCCCTTCAAGCTGAATTATGCAGGGCCTTTTAGAATACTGTAGAAATGAGAACAAATTTGATGCCGTAATGATGCTTTTTACAGGCACACGTGGGAGTGGCTCTGCTTAATGCAGTACCTCCGACTCAAAAGGAGAAGTCTGCTTTTGAAGCATCGTCCAAAAATGAAATTGCAAAGTCTGACAAATCAAAAAAATCCAAGTCCACCATTGAAAATGGAGAAAATGCTTCAAAGAGCCGGGCAGTATCGAAGTTGGAATCAACTGGCAACCAAGCTGCTAATCGGCATCTGACAGCTGCCGAGATTCAGCGGAAAAAACTGAAGAAAATAATGAACGAGCTAAATGAAGAAGGAGGTGATGGTCGAACTGCCCCTGTTGTTAAACTTGGGGATGCCTCAATGGCATCACCTTTTACTGCCAAGCATGCTTCAGTTGCCCCTACCACTGACATAATTCGCCAGGGTCGTAGTACTCTTGTCACTACGCTCCAAATGTTCAAGATACTTGGACTGAACTGCCTCGCTACTGCCTATGTATTGAGCGTTATGTACCTGGATGGTGTGAAATTGGGTGATGTCCAAGCCACGATCAGTGGGGTCTTCACAGCTGCCTTTTTTCTCTTCATTTCGCATGCTTCCCCACTTCCTACCCTTTCTGCTGAGCGCCCTCATCCGAATATCTTCTGCTACTATGTATTCCTCTCCCTCCTCGGGCAGTTTGCTGTTCACATTTTCTTCTTGATTTCATCAGTGAAAGAGGCAGAGAAGTACATGCCAGATGAATGTATCGAACCCGACGCAGAGTTCCATCCCAATCTCGTGAACACAGTTTCTTACATGGTGGGAATGATGTTGCAGGTGGCAACATTTGCTGTGAACTACATGGGCCATCCTTTCAACAAGAGTATATCTGAAAACAGGCCGTTTTTATACGCCCTTGGGGCCGCAGTTGTCTTCTTTGTAGTAATTGCCTCTGATTTATTCAGGGACTTGAACGACTGGTTAAAGTTAGTCCCTCTGCCAAAATCATTAAGAAATAAGCTTCTAATCTGGGCTTTTCTTGCATTTTTAGTTTGTTACACGTGGGAAAGGTTATTGAGATGGGCGTTCCCCGGTAAGATGCCGGCCTGGAGGAAAAAGCAACGGCAGGTTACAGCGATTGACAAAAAGAAGAACCTCTAAGTTAACACAGCTTTGGAATGTTTGTGCCTTGTTTGGCAATATCTTACGGAAGTCTATTAACGTTGGTTACTTTTTTGATTGTATAACTTCAAATCTCGGGAAGTTCTTGATCAAATTTTCTTTGAGGCTTGTACTTACATTGGGAACGAGGTCCTCGATTTTCCATTGATTGGGTTTATTTTATGGGTAATGAGTTTAAGTTTTGGCTGCTAAAATGAATTATGACAAACCTGCCATTTTGATGGATATGGAAGAGAAATTGTAAGTTGAGAAAATTCTGGATATATTTATATATTTGATATAATTTTACGATGGCTAGATTGTCTAAATGTTTGAAACCACTATTATTTGTTCACTGATCAATTGAATTTATCTTTATTTGTATTATTTGGTTTATAGTCAGTAATTAATTTCAAAACCTTTAATTTCATGGCGCTAATACATGTAAAACATTCAAATTTAGAAATGGTTCATTCCAGTGGAATGAAATAAATGAGAACTCGTCAAACTTATTTTGAATCATATTCGAATTCAATTTTTAAATTTCAGGTTAATTATAGCAGATAATAAATGATAAAGTAAAGTAAAATGAAACGAAACATATTTTTTAAAAATATATTACAACAATTAATGTGAATATGAAATGATAAATGCTATCAAATTAAAATTATCAAAACCAATAACATTATCATATTTAAATTGATAATTAATAAAGTTAGTATATGATGCTGACTCTTTCTAAAAAAAATTATCTCTATTTTTACTCACAGAAAATGGTTTATTCGATATAGTTTTTTTTTTATATATAATAGAACCTAAAATTTATTTGAAATATACAAAACTAATAAAATATTTTTGAAATATTCAGAGAATTATTAATCTTTCAAAATTCTTATTTATTATTTATGGATTTAACCATTTGAATTATAATAGAATCTAACAATTATTCCAAATATACAAAATTAATAAAATATTTTTTGAAATATTCAGATCCTTAAAATTTGTAATAGAATATTGATTATGAGTATTAATTACTATATTATATATAAGTAAGTTTAAACACTTTAATAATACATTCTGAACATGAAAAAAAATAGTTCAAAGAACAAGAGCAAAAAGATGCTAATTAATTTCTAAATATATTATTTTTATGAAGCTTTTGTAAAATTATAAACGTTTGATTCTACAATTATTACTAACATAATAATAGTAAATGAGACTTATCTTTTTTATTAAATTAATTATATTAACTTATAATTGAATGCTTTACCAATAAATTGTAATACTAATTAATGAATATGATAGATTTTTTAGATTCTTTTCTATGTGTTTAAATTTATTTTTTATAATAACTTTGTTTTAACTCTTCGGACTAATTCCACCATCATTAAGTAGAGATTAATTACCATTCAGTCTTTTTATCACCGTGATATTATTAAGATTCTCACATCTCAATTGCTCATTATATATAGAGTAGGTCTCTTGTGAGACCGTCTCACGAATCTTTATTTGTGAGACTGGTCAACCTTATCGATATTCACAAAAAAAAGTAATACTCTTAACATAAAAAGTAATACTGTTTCATGGATGACTCAAATAAGAGATACTCTAAGCATAAAAAGTAATAATTTTTTATGGATAACCCAAATAAGAGATATGTCTCACAAAATATGACTCGTAAGACCGTCTCATACAAGTTTTTGCCTTATATATATATTATGGTATTAAATTTGAGACTTTACGAGAATTAAATGCTATTTTATATTTTTAGTAACAATCGAGAAGGTCCTCATCAATCCTCGTTAAACTTTTAAATGTTTCAACTGAAAGAGAAAGACATATATATACGTTACGTAAAAGAATGGAAATTCGAAAATTTTGTGTGATTCTAATAAGAATAATTATGAGTAAAATAGGTATCTTGTGAGACGGTCTCACGAATATTTATTTGTGAGACGGGTCAACCCTACCGATATTCACATTAAAAAGTAATACTCTTAACATAAAAAGTAATATTTTCTTATGGATGACCCAAATAAAATATCCTTCTCACAAAATACGACCCGTAAGACCGTCTCACACAAGTTTTTGCCTTATGAGTAACTCAATATATGATATCTATTTGAGATACATTTTAATCATCTCGTAACCGAAAGAAATGACTCGTAGGCCAAAAATATCTTTTCACGATTGGAAAAAAAACGGAAATTCATAATTTTGGTCGTCAAATTTTAGTTTAAATAGGTTATTTTTAGATTTTTTTCGGTTTTAATATTTTTTTATTGAGAGTGACTGATACGGTACTGTATTTGTCAGTGTCATGTGGCGCCACATCACCGTCGCATGGGAAAAAGTAATGAATTCAGAACAAAAAAACTGATATAACGGACTAAGAACGAAATTTGATAACATAAATTATCAAAAGTTCTAATAAATAAATATACTTGACCAAAACTAAAATTTTCCTTGAAAAATATTAGCCACGATCAATACTTTTACGTAGATAGATGTAGTTGAAACGAATGAAGAGTTCTACGAAGATTAAAGAATTTCCATCTCGAAAGCATAAATTAATTTTTTTTTAAATTCATGATAACAAAATAATTTTTCAATCCACAATGAAATTCCAAATTATAAACAAATGGGATCAAACGTTTCTAAAGAAAAGGGTTAATTCGAAGCTATAAAGTAAAAATATATATATAAATAAATCACGATCAAAATAAGCATTAAAAAACTGAAGAAAAGTCGCTGAAAATAACCTTATTCTCCAATGGAGTCAAGTTCAAATCAACCAACAAAATTCTCCTACCATTATTTGTATTCGGTGACGACAAAGGAGTAGGCAAAGGCTGTATGATTTGTTCATCATTATTGGCTACTCTGTGTCTCCTCATATGCCCTCCAAGTGCTTGCCCTATCGCGAATTCGACACCGCATATGGAGCATTCATGTGTTCTTGGCTTCTCGGGATGGTCTCCAGTAGCTGCTAGTCTCGGCTTCTTGTGGCTGGCACGGTGGCCGCCTAACGCTTGGAACGACGTGAATCGCCGGCTACACGTCTTGCACTCGAACACGCGCTTTAATGTCGCTCCTCCACCACCGGTATAACCAGATAATAATAGAAGGCAATCAGCCATGCTTTTTGTATGATCATCATCCATCAAAATTTGTTGTGATCTGCTGCTCCTCTTCATTAATTATGTTGCTGAGTTTTTGTTTTTCAACTTGTAATTGTTAGGTTTTCATGACATGTGACTATTTATAATAGATGAATGCCAACTATATTTAACATTGTATGATGAATATGCTTGATAAAATATATAAATGAAAACATTAATAATTAATAATATAATATCTAAATATTGTACTTCGCATTCATATATAAATAAAACTTTGAACAAATACAATAATGAAATATATATAGAACTTGATTATTATTTTTTTTGCAAGGATTAATTAATTTTAATTACTACAATATTAAATATAGCACATGATCTACAAGGGCATTGGTTTGGGCAGCTAGACAGTTTGACTTGATATAATTTTGGGAATTAATGAAATCAAATAAATTTGCCTATCTCTAATACTGCTAATCACCACTTTTTTTAAGCACACTATATATAAAATGTTTGTTATTCTTTAATTTATATTATTATAACAATAAAATTGTTATAATAATATGATTAGCTAGTATTTCATTTAAAATATTGGTTTAGAAAATGGAAATGTCAAAATTAAATTATATATCTTGACTAAATAAATCTAGAAGTTGTTTCAGAATAATATTAATAATATTATATGAGTCAAGGGTGGCGAGCTTACGGGGATCGGAGTGTGGATTAATGTATGATGTTCTAGAATTTTAATGAGAGAATTCATTTATTATTGAGTATGAACATACAAAGTTTACTAACTCGATCGGCAGTCTAAATAAATTACAATAAAAAGAAGATTTAATGAAACAACGTAAGCGATGAAGTCAGATCTCTTGGTTCACAAGCAACTGACTCATTGAGCTCAAAATACATACACACATACATACATACACATAAGGAAGAATACTTTTTTGTTCACACACCAAACTAGCTAGAGGAATTATTATTATTAAAAGTTAATTGTGAAGTAGAAAATCGATTATCTCGTCATTCTATACACACACACACACACACACACACACACACACACACACACACACACACACACACACACACACAC